>NC_057711.1:56411580-56438364 GCF_004010195.1 Chiloscyllium plagiosum | reverse complement strand
CATTGAACTTTGGCCAGTTCCTCCCTCATAGCTCCATAGTTCCCTTTATTCAACAGAAGTACTGTCAGTTCTGACTGTACCCTCTCCCTCTCAAATTGCAGATTGGAGCTTAATGTATTATGGTCACTACTTCTCAATGGCTCCTTCACTTCGAGGTCTCTGACCAATTCTGGTTCGTTACACAATACCAGATCCAGAATTGCCTTCTCCCTGGTCAGCTCCAGCACCAGCTGCTCTAAGAATCCATCTCTGAGGCACTCCACAAAGTCTCTTTCTTGAGGCCCAATACAATCCTGATTCTCCCAGTCTACCTGCATGTTAAAATCCCCCATAACAACTGTAGTAACATTTTTGCGACAGGCCAATTTTAGCTCCTGATTTAACTTACATCCGACATCCAGACTACTGTTTGGGGGCCTGTAGATGACTGCCAAGAGGGTCTTTTTACCCTTAGTATTTCGAAGCTCTATCCACACTGACTCTACATCCCCTGACTCTAGGTCCCCCCGTGCAAGGGATTGAATATCGTCCCTTACCAACAAGGCCACCCCACCCCCTCTGCCCGTCAGTCTGTCCTTACAAAAGCACATGTAGCCTTGAATATTCATTTCCCAGGCCCTGTCCACGTGAAGCCACGTCTCTGTTATCCCCACAATATTGTATCTGCCAATTTCCAAAAGAGCCTCAAGCTCATCCATTTTATGTCTAATGCTTCGTGCATTCATGTATAGTATTTTTAATTTGTTACTGCTCTCACCCTTCCCATCAACCCTTATTTCACTCAACCTTACAGCATGATGCCTTTCTGAGTTTTCTGCCTCATTGATACAGTTGTCTTTCTTGACTTCTCTTGTTCTAACTTTCCCTTCAATTTCCTTTTTAAACATCCAGCTTGTCCCCTGTTAGCAAGGTTAGATCTCATGGAATACAGGGATAACTAGCCATTTGGATACAGAACTGGCTCCAAGGTAGCAGACAGAGGGTGGAGGTGGACGGTTGCTTTTCACACTGGAGACCTGTCACCAGTGGTGTGCCACAGACGATTGGTGATTGGGTCCACTACTTTTCAACATTTATATAAATGATTTGCATATGAACATAGGAGGTATAGTTAGTAGGTTTGCTGATGACACCAAAATTGGAAGTTTAGTGGACAGCAAAGAAGCTTACCTCAGATTACATTGGGATCTTGATCAGATGGGCCAATGGGCTGAGAAGTGGCAGATGTGCTGTTTTCCTGGAGCGCCGGGGGTTAAGGGGTGATCTTATAGAGGTTTATAAAATCATAATGGGCATGGATAGGATAAATAGACAAAGACTTTTCCCTCTGTGTGTGGTGGGGTGGTGGTGGGGGGGAGGAGTCCAAAACTGTAGGATGTAGGTTTAGGATGAGAGGAGAAAGGTATAAAAGGTTTCACACAAAGGATGGTGTGTGGAATGAGCTGCCAGAGGAAATGGTGGAGACTAGTACAATTACAGCATTTAAAAGGCACTTGGGTGTGTATATGAATAGGAAGGGTTTAGAGGGATATGTGCCAATTGCTGACAAATGGGACTAGATTAGGTTATCTGGTCAGCATGAACAAGTTGGACCGAAGGGTCTGTTTCAGTGCTGTACTTCTCTATGACTCTATGGCTCTATTCTTTCTGCATTGGAAAACTGTTTTGGGCCCTCTACTGCCTATACTTTTGTTGGAAGTGCCACACAGGGTTTCAGCTGTTATTAGCTGCTTGAATGTCTAATTTGATGTCTTATAGTCATGCACGGTAAACAGTCTAGCAGTTATACTTTTCAATGTGCAGCATTAAATGTATTATATCGATTAATAGGCAACATTTTGAAGCAGCCATATCTGAGCCATCTACTAACTAGATATTCTCACCTTGGTATTTCATGGTCGCCACGTTTGTCTGCTGTGCTGTTTCCAGTGACTGAAAACAAGTCTACAATTCTTCTGGAAAAATGAGTCAATTAAAAACTTAGAGAAGTGGTTATAGTTTGCACAAAGGCACTGGACATATTTATTTACTTTTAATTATTCAGCATGACATTGGCCAGTTAGCTAAGGACATGGCAAAGCATTAGCATTGAAAGTAGCAGGTGTCGTCTTTATGCTGCAGCTCAAAGGCAGAGAATGGGGTGGTCCTAATTCTGGACTGGAGGTGAGATTTGTTGAACACAGTTTTCCACTCTGTGTAGAAGAACCACTCCAACAGGAAACTTCATGGATATGAGTGGAGTGGTGGGCAAGTGTGATAATTTATAGAGATATTAATATTAACTTTTAAATTCAGATTTCAAGATAGTGGCATATGGATGTTGGTTACTTTTGTATAGAGTTCTAAAAATAACTCGGTCAGGTGCTAATGTACTCGGGAATGTGTCATCGAGTGCTTCACACTGTTGTGGTTTACGACAAGTAGATTAAACATTAAAGGGTATTAACTTGTTTTCAGTTCAGAATCAGTAAGGATTGACTTTTGATTTAGAAAATCCAAGATTGAAATTTTAGAGGCAGTCCAGAGGTGATTGACTCGTTTCCCTGCGAGGTAGAAGTCTTTAGAGTAGGTCAAGGAAATCAGTTGTCACAGCTGGAAGATTTAACTGCAATTTAAAAACTGCAATCTAAAAACTGCAATTTAGTTAGAAATCTGCAGGTTATTAAATGCTGAGAAAATCAAAGATCCCAATTTGTGCATATTCGCATAAGAAGACTCCACAGCTCACAGGACAGCAACTGAGGAGAATCAGTTAAGCAAAACTTAAAAAGTTTTGATGTAGAGGTATACTTCCTTCTTGATTTGAATTTCTATAAAATTGTGTTGTTAGGAGGTAGGTGGAAAATTTTGTTTTACCGTGTGTTTTAAGATTTTTCTAACTGTGTCCTATATGTAGATAGCTTGGTTTTCATTTATTTCTTTTTCTGTTCTGCTGTGAAGGAAGCTCTATACTCACATGTGACTATGTTGGAGTGACTGACCACTGCTGTCCATTCATGGCAGCATTTTTAAAATATGCCTTCAGCTAAATTTCAGGGAAGCAAAGGTCATCTGCCAGCCTGCTTGTTCACTCAACATTGTCCCTGACTATCAAGATTCATGGGTTGATGGGGGGTTTGGGTGGGGGGGGGGGGGTGGGGGGGGGGGCAGGTGGTCCGACACTAGGTGGCATGGATCAATTCTCTTGGGAGCATCCTGTCACTGAGGAAGTATTTTATCAGTGATGAAATTCAACAACATCTCCATTGTTCCAGGATATTCTTTGATCATGTGAAGAACAGAGTGTTTGATGACAAAGACCTCAAACCTGGTGCCAAGCTCATAGTCGACCAGACAATTCTGTTAACCACCCTCCTCTACAGGACGGCAAGATGGACAATATACAGCTGATGCTTCAAATCCCTCAAGAAAGCGCCACTGGAGGATGCTTTTGTAAAGTCCTCTAAATCTAATGGCAGAATGAGTGCTCTAATGTTAGTATCCTCTTTCACACCAACATCCCCAGCATAGAGGCACTGATTACAGTCAATCAACTGCGCTGGGGTGAGCCACATTATCTGTGTACTTCACACAAGTGCTTTGAAGCAAGCTTTCTACTCTGAACTATGTCATGGAAAGTTTTTACCAGGAGAGAAGATAAAATGCTTTAGTTTCCTCCCTGGAAGATGCGACTTCCTTATTCCCTCATGGAACTGTCTCACTTAACATCGCCCTGACTGGAAATAAAGCATCTCTGAGGGTGTAATCCATTTTGAGCATCTCTGACAAACCCAGATAGAGACCAAGTTCAAACACCAGGAAGACTGTGAGCTAATTCGAGCATCCCAGTCACCCACGTCATTAAAAACTTCCTGTTCCACCTATGGCAGAGTGTACAGATCATTAGTCTGTTTACTCACCTCAGGATCCATAATTCTAGAGTGGAAGAAAGTCATCCTCAATCTCAAGAGACTGCCTAAGAAGAAGAAGATCATTGATAATTAAAAAGCAATATATTCCATGGCTCCAATAAAAATATAACATGAAGTCTGAAACGCATTTACTATCGCTGATTTGTTGCAAAATTCACTGCCCGTAAGTTCCATTTCTATTTTTGGCCTTGGAGACAGAAAGACTAACTATTCTGTCTTTTTTGTCTTTCTCCTCCACCATCTGTGTCTTCCTGCTTTGCTTTTTAATGCAATCTTACAAATTGTGTTAGTCAATCATTTGATTTGAATTTCATATCCTATTCCTTCTCCTCTTCCTCCCCCTGATGAGTAATTTCCCTTGCCAATCCAATCCCATTAAGATGAAAGGATGCTATCGGGAATAATGAAATAAATGAAAGTCAGGCGAATTGGGATTAGTTTTGTAACAGTTCCACCTTTCCCATCTCCATTAATCTGCAAATTTAAAAGGCAAGTAAGTTAGATGTTCATCGATGAAAGAAAATAGTGATAAAAGAACAAAATTTTAAAACTAGTTTTTATATCAGGTAATCCTGACGATTTAGAAGCAAATGCATAGCTGTATGTGGTTCTGAACAATACACAATTTTATTCTTTGTGTATGCTGTGTTCGATGATTTCAAATGAGTTAGCAGCAAAAGCTTTACACTGTGAACACAAAGTAGGGGAATCAATCAGCTAAAGTTCCTACTCACAATAAACTTTATGCTGGAACATGTAAATGCAGCACATATACAGTGAAGATTCGGAGATACCGTTTATACAGTGAGAGGTTAGCACTGCTGCCTCACAGCGCCAGAGACCCGGGTTCAATTCCCGCCTCAGGCGACTGACTGTGTGGAGTTTGTACGTTCTCCCCGTGTCTGCGTGGGTTCCTCTCACAGTCCAAAGATGTGCAGGTCAGGTGAATTGGCCATGCTAAATTGCCCGTAGTGTTAGGTAAGGGGTAAATGTAGGGGTATGGGTGAGTTGCGCTTTTGCGGGTCGGTGTGGACTTGTTGGGCCGAAGGGCCTGTTTCCACACTGTAATGTAATCTAATCTAATCTAATAGGATTGAGCTCAGCTTTCAGTCAGTTAGTACTCACTGTCAAGATTTGACATGTATGAACTTTTCTTTTGAAATCATAGGTCAGTTAGAGTTCTTACTTTCAACAAAGGAGCGAAAGATGTTGTTCGGTGAGAAGTTGAGAGAAAATATTTTACATACTTCAGAGTATGTAACATGATGTGTCAATTACTGGTAAAAGAATTAACCTTTCATTCAGGATACCGATCAACACTAGTTAGTGACAACATATTAGCTGTTCTACACAGCAGGAGCAAAATGAAGCAAGAACAAAGTGCCCATAGAGCTGCTGTCTTATTAAAGAAAGGCAACTAATGTTGGCTTAATCCAAGGATCACTATCCTCCAGGTAATGGGAGCGGTTAAGTCCTTCATGGTAACCTCAGCTGGTTAGGAATTGAACACTAGCTGTTACCATTGCTGTGCATCACAAACCAGCTTTCTCAGCTACTGAACTAACCGGGGACCAAGGGGATAAAGATAATGGACAAGTGCGAGTTGAGTTGTACTGTTTGAGGAATTACTGCTGCAAGGCCAAGAGAAACTTCTCACCACGTCTTTCTAAACTCGCTTCATTAAGTACCTACCCTGCCCATTTGGCATGCCCAACATCTGACTCCATATCCATCTTACTATGTACTGTTTCTGGAACAACTTGCCACAAACCAGATAACTACCAAGAGACCAGAAAGGCTGGTGCCATATCCTCCTGAGGGAAATGGGCTGCTCTGCGAGAAGTCACCTCCTTGACCTCGAGGACAAGAGCATAAAGACCCTGAGGTCTCTATAGCACAAGACTGGCTTCTGCACTCCCGCACCACTTTAGGTACTGACATCTTGGTGGGAACATTAGCGTTAGAAAATACGGTAGCATAATCTACTGAGCATCTCACTTCTTTGACTCCACAGCTATCTGAGGAAGAAGTTCTCCCTCCTAACTGGCACTTAGAGGACTGATTCGTCCCAGGAGGAGAGGACCCTGACATAAGAACAATCAGGGACTTTGTCTGAATGTTCAAGGAGAATAGGATTGACGGACTGGTATATGGGATGCAATGGCCATCATTGCCAAGAAGCTGCAGCAAGAAGCTTTTGCCCGAAACATCAATTTTCCTGTTCCTCAGATGCTGCCTGACCTGCTGTGCTTTTCCAGCACCACTCTAACATTGACTCTGATCTCCAGCATCTGCAGTAGTCAGTTCCGCCTAGTTGATTTTAATCTTACTGCGAATCCTCTTCCAAGAATGCCTACCTTGAAGAAGTTCTCTTCCTCTCTCTACAAGGATCTCAGTGAGTCTCTCTCTCTCTCTCACTGCAACCCCAGGTCATCTCCTCCGCCCTGAACTTCTTCAGCCACATCCTGAAATAGACTCACTACTGCAGCCACATCTCCTTCCTCAGTGCCTGCTTACGGAACCAACTGATCCCACATGGACTCTGAACCACATTCAGACCAACACAGTTTGGATCTGAACAGGACAACCAGTACAGACTACAAATTCAAAACCTGCAGCAACGGTTCTCCTTCCGGATCCTCCGCTCCACACTCGCAGCAATGCGTTACCATCTAAGCTCTCTACAGTCAACCCTGCCTCAACTGAGGGCCACACTCTCTCAGAATTGCAAAGGACCCCTACTGTATTATATGCTCAGAAGAATTCATACACTTAACAAACTATATGCTTGATGTTCCAGGGTTTAGAACGTTTAAAAAGAACAGGGAGGGTGGAAAAAGAGGAGGGGTGTAGCATTGCTAATCAGAGAGTGCATCACAGCTACAGAAACGAAGGTTGTTGAAGAAGGTTTGTCTACTGAGTCAGTATGGGTGGAAGTTAGGAACAGCAAGGGAACAGCCACTGCATTGGGGGTTTTCTACAGACCACCTAATAGCAATAGAGAGATTAAAGATCTCATAGGCAGGCAGATTATGGAAAAATGCAAAAGTAGCAGGGTTGTTGTTATGGGTGATTTCAACTTTCCCAATATCGACTGGAACCTCCTAAGTGTAGATGGTTTGGATGGAGCCAGTTTTGTAAGGTGTGTTCAGGAGGGTTTCCTTACTCAGTATGTCGACAGACCGACGAGGGGAGAGGCCATTTTGGATTTGGTGCTCAGCAACGAGCCACGACAGGTGTCAGATCTCGCGGTGGGGGAGCACTTTGGTGGCAGTGATCATAACTGCCTCACATTTAGCATAGCCTTGGAAAGTGAAAGGAACAATTACCAAGGGAAAATATTCAGTTGGGGAAAAGGAAATTATGATGCTATCAGACAGGAGTTGGGAAGTACAAACTGGGAGCAATAGTTCCACAGAAAGGGTACAGCAAACATATGGAGACTACTTAAGGAGCAGTTGTTGCGAGTGATGCACAAATTCTTTCCTCTGAAGCAGGTAAGAAGAGGTAAGATTAAGGAATCTTGGATGACAAGAACAGAGGAACTTCTTGTCAAAAGGAAGAGGGCAGCTTATGTAAGGTGGAGGAAGCAAGGATCTAGCACAGCTTTAGAGGATTATGGGCTTGCTAGAAAAGTGCTCAGAAATGGACTGAGGAAAGCCAGGAGGGGGCACGAAAAAGGCTTGGCAATAAGGATTAGGGAGAACCCAAAGGCGTTTTACTCATACGTGAGGAATAAGAGAATGATCAGAGAGAAGGTAGAGCCAATCAGGGATAGTGGAGGGAACTTGTTCGTGGAGTCTGAGCAGATAGGGGAAGCCCTAAATGAGTTTTTTGCTTTGGTTTTCACCAAAGAGAGGGAACTTGTTGTAAATGAAAACTTAGAGGAGCTGGGATACAGTCTTGACCGGATCAAGATTGATGAAGATGATGTACTAGAAATTTTGGAAAACATTAAGATTGATAAGTCCCCAGGACCAGACCAGATTTATCCTAGGCTGCTCCGGGAAGCGAGAAAGGAGGTTGCTAACCCACTGGCAAGGATATTTGCCTCCTCACTCTCCATGGGAGTCGTACTGAAGGATTGGAAGGAGGCGAATGTTGTTCCTCTTTTCAAGAAGGGTAATAGGGAAATCGCTGGCAATTACAGACCAGTCAGTCTTACGTCTGTGGTCAGCAAAGTTTTGGAAAGAATTCTGAGGGGTAGGATTTATGACTATTTGGCAAAGCATAGTGTGATTAAAGGCTGTCAGCATGGCTTTGTGAGGGGCAGGTCATGCCTCACAAATCTTATTGAGTTCTTTGAGGAGGTGTCAAGATAGGTTGATAAAGGTCGAGCAGTGAATGTGGTGTATATGGACTTCAGCAAGGCATTTGATGGGGTTCCCTATGGTAGGCTCATTCATAAAGTCAGGAGTATGGGATACAGGGAGATTTGGCTATCTGGATTCAGAATTGGCTCACTAACAGAAGGCAGAGAGTGGTTGTAGATGCAAAGTATTCTGCCTGGAGGACAGTGTTAAGTGGGGTCCCGCAGGGCTCTGTTCTTGGGCCTCTGCTTTTTGTAGTTTTTATAAATGACTTGGATGAGGAGGTTGAGAGGTGGGTTAGTAAATTTGCAGATAACAAAAGGTTGGAAGTGTCATCGATAGTATAGAGGGCTACTGCAGGCTGCAGCGCGACATGGACAGAATGCAGAGCTGGGCTGAGAAATGGCAGATGGAGTTCAACCTGGATAAATGCGAAGTGATGCATTTTGGAAGGTTGAACTCGAATGCTGAATATAGGATTAAAGACAGGATTCTTGGCAATGTGGAGGAACAGAGGGATCTGGGTGTGCAAGTACATAGATCCCTCAAAGTTGTCACCCAAGTGGATAGGGTTGTTAAGGAAGCATATGGTGTTTTGGCTTTCATTAACAGGGGGATGGAGTTTAAGAGCCATGAGGTTTTGCTGCAGCTCTCAAGTCCCTGGTGAGGCCACACGTGGAATATTGTGTCCAGTTCTGGTCGCCCTATTATAGGAAAGATACAGAGGCTTTGGAGAGAGTGCAAAGAAGGTTTACCAGGATGCTGCCTGGACTGGACGGCTTGCCTTATGAAGAAAGGTTGAATAAACTTGGACTTTTCTCTCTAGAGAGAAGGAGGAAGAGAGGAGACCTGATAGAGATGTACAAAATAATGAGAGGAATAGATAGAGTCAATAGCCAGAGACTTTTCCCCAGGGCAGGCGGTTTCCTCCCACAGTCCAAAGATGTGCAGGTAAGGTGAATTGGCCATGCTAAATTGCCCGTAGTGTTAGGTAAGGGGTAAATGTAGGGGTATGGGTGGGTTGCGCTTCGGCGGGTTGGGCTGAAGGGCCTGTTTCCACACTGTAATCTAATCTAATGCAGAGACATCAGAGGTAGGTTCTTTACACAGAGAGTTGTGAATGCATGGAATGCGTTACCAGCGGTGGTGGTGGAAGCAGAGTCATTGGGGACATTTAAGTGACTGCTGGACATGCACATGGAGAACAGTGAATTGAGGGGTGCGTAGGTTGTTACTATATTTTACATTAGGATTAAATCTTGGCACAACATCGTGGGCCAAAGGGCCTGTTCTGTGCTGTGCTTTTCTATGTTCTATATATTTCTACACCATTTCAAACGTCAAAAACCATAAGTACAACAAACTTTTATGTACCCACCTCAATAGTCAGCGTTCCTGGAACATTCCAGAAGCTTTCCCAGCTTCTGGGACTGCTTGGCCACCATCAGCCATGAGGCCGTGCCAGCCGTCATCGTCGCGGCAATCGATGATGTCATCTCTGCCCCCGCCGTGCGGCAGCTTGCAGCCACGGCTACTCATGCCACCTCCACGATCGCTGGCCGGACAACAGCCGCTGCAACCGGCGGCCAGACACCGCTGCTGATCACGATGGGATCCACTGCCGCCAAGACAATGCAAGGTCCAACCGGAACCACACTTCCGCCCCCTCTGTTGCTGCCGCTGCAGCCACTTCCACTTCCGATGACATCATCTACACCACGCGTTTCGTCGCTTGCGCCCCCGCAGTTGCCGTCGTTGCCACCACTTCTGCCCCCACTTACGCACCACACCTGCACACCACCAACACACCCCCATGGATCCCACTGTCACCACACCCGCTCCCCCAGAACCCCGGGGTGAGCATCACTTCAGCAAATGATGTCACCCCCATTCCCCCACTCACACTCCCACTCCAGTCACAGTCTCCGCCTCCCACACTCCCAGATCCAGCCCTACACCAGGTCCTAGCTCTCAGCCCTGCCGAGTTTGCTTCCCCCCCCGACCACTGTCCTCAGCAAAGGCCTTATCTTCATCTCCATGCATCAACGAATTTGATACGCGGTATAACGTCAAACACTACTTCCTTTGCCTCCACCTCCAAGCTTACTTTTTCAATCAGGACTCCTGCCCACGCACCAAGGACCTCTTCGCCAGCTTGCAACACACCCCATCCACCTGGATGCCCCATGCCGGTCTGTTACCCACGCTCGACCTCTTAATTTACAACTGCTGCCGAGACATTGACCACCTCAACCTCTCTACCTCCCTCCCCCAATCCGACCTCTCACCCTCACAATGCGCAACCCTCCATGCCTTCTGCTCCAACCCCAAACTCACCATCAAACCAGCAGACAAGGGGGGTGCAGTGGTAGTTTGGCACACTGACCTTTACACTGCTGAAGCTTGGCGCCAACTTGAAGACACCTTCCTACCATCCCTTGACCATGAGCTCACCTGCACCACCAAACCATCATCTCCCAGACTGTACACAACCTCTTCACCTCAGGGGATCTCCTACCCACAGCTTTCAACCTCATAGTTCGGGAAACCCACACCTCCCGATTCTACCTCCTACTCATAATTCACAAGCCTGACTACCCCGGCCGACCCATCGTCTCAGCCTGCTCCTGCCCCACTGAATTCATCTCCACCTATCTCGATACTGACCTATTCCCCCGGTCAAGGAACTCCACACATACGTTCAAGATACCATCCATGGCTGCACCTCCTCCAAGACTTCTGTTTCCCTGGCCCCCAACGCCTCAACTTCACCATAAACATCCAGCCCCTATACACCTCCAACCACCATGATCAAGGCCTCCAAGCCCTCAGTTTCTTCCACCCCCAACGTCCCTACCAGTACCTTTCCACTGACACTCTTATTCGTTTGGCTGAACTGGCCCTCACCTTCAACAATTTCTCCATCAATTCCTCCCATGGGCACGTGCATGGGCGCCAGCTTTGCCTGGTCTCTTTGTTAGCTACGTAGAACAATCTATCTTTCGGAATTACTCCGGCATCACTCCCTACCTTTTCCTCCGTTACATTGATGACTGCATCAGCGCCACCTTATGCTCCCACGAGGAGTTTGAACAGTTCATCAACTTCACCAACACATTCCAATCCGACCTTAAGTTCACCTGGACCAACTCTGACACTTCTCTCCCCTTCCTGGACCTCTCCATTTCCATCACAATGACCGACTCAACACTGACATTGTCTACAAACCCACCGACTCCCACAGCTACCTTGATTACACCTCCTCCCAGCCTACCTCTCGCAAAAATACAATCCCTTATTCCCCATCTGTCTGCCATATCTGCTCCCAGGAGGACCAGTTCCTTCTTTAAAGACCTGAGTTTCCCTTCCCATGTGGTTGATGATGCCCTCCAGCGCATCTCATCCACTTCCTGCATCTCTGCCCTCGAACCCCACCCCTCCAACCGCAACAAGAACAGAACTGCCCTGTTCTTCATCTTCCACTCCACCAACCTCCAAATACATTGCATCATCCTCTGCCATTTCTGCCAGCTACCATCGGACCCCACTACCAGAGATATTCCTCCCAAGCCCTATCCGCTTTTTGTAAAGACCGTTCCCTCCGCAATTACCTGGTCAGATCCACGCCCTCTAACAACCCCCCCCGGCACTCTCCCCTACCACCGCAGGAATTGCAAAACCTGCGCACACACCTCCCCCCTCATCTCCGTCCAAAGCCCCAAAGGAGCCTTCCACATCCATCAAAGTTCCACCTGCATTTCCACTCATGTCATTTACTGTATCCCTTGCTCCTGATGCCGTCTCCTCTACGTTGGGGAGACTGTGTGCCTACTCGTAGAGCACTTCAGAGAACATCTCTGGGACACTCACACCAAACAACCCCACAGCCCGTGGCTGAACATTTCAATTCCCCCTATCTCTCTGCCGAGGACATGCAGGTCCTGGGCCCTCTCCATCGCCACTCCCTTACCACCCGACAGCTGGAGGAAGAACCCTCATTTTCCGCAACAGGACCCTTCAACCCCATGGCATCAACGTCGACTTGCAGAGCTTTTCCAGCAATTTTTCTTTTTGCTTCTGATTTACAATATTTGCAGTTCTTTTAGTTTTTTATTTAGAAACTTAAGGGCTTTTCCACTCATACCTCTCCTGCACAGAATAAATCTTTCCACAGGAAATATTGATATTAGAATGTATATTTGGTTTTTGGTGGCTTGGTTACTTTGTACTGAATTATGCATTTCTTTTCACAGCTTAGCAACCCCTCCACTCCCACTTCTCTTCGACATCTCAGAATATTTAGGGGTGCAGTTCCACAGCCTTCAACTGCCTTTCAGTTCGTCATCCAAATTTATTTTGTTCATCGTTAAGCCAGGCAATAAAAGTTCTGATGAAGGGTCACCAGACTCAAAACATTAACTCTGTCTTCTATTGGCTTGCAGGAGCAGCATGGTGATTACAGAATGCAAACTTATTGAGTGGGTTAATGCTGAACATTTGCTATTTAATATCATTGTTGACAACCTGGTTCATCATTGAGTTCAATTCTGTCTCTGCCTAAAGTCCATCAGTCTCAGATTTAGAATTTGGAACTCAGGTTAAGATTTCACCCTCTTGCGCAAAGGATAATATTGATTGTAGCTGAGATTATGGTTGAACTAGAGACTCAGTTCAGCTGTACATTGAAAATGATATTAATCCAATAAACCATCAGAAGTTTGTACTCACTAATTGCTAAATATATCTTTCCTTGCAGATGTTGTTGAGGAACCCTGTTTTCGTATTCTTAGTTATAGCAGGCACCACTGAAGCACTGGTCATCACTGGATTTGTCACATTTATGCCAAAATTCATTGAAAATCAGTTTGGCCTAACTGCTAGCCTAGCAGCAATTCTAGGAGGTAAGCAGTTTAGTTAACTTCCTTAACAGATCATATTTCAGTAATTCATTAAAAGGGATAATTGATCAGAAGTTGCTGAAAATATATCAGTTGATGGATGATTGACACACAACTTGGCCAGTAGCTTGTCAAGAAAATGAGATACACCGGAATTATAATATATCAGAATATATTGTTGGTCAGATTTCACCATTAACTTTGTGCCAAATATCATGACATTAAATCTGAATTTTCAAAAGGCCATCAGTAATGTACTACATTATGGAATCACAACTAATTTCAGACCAAGTGCAGTCTAGAAATAGTTAACAAATAGATAAGCTGGCTACAAAAAAAAACAATGAGTTAGAGTGAAAGAGAAAGAGTCAGAGAAAAGTTGGAAAGTGATGTTTCACATATTGAAGTGCTGAACCTAGTGTGCACCATTTTAGAAAATGATTTGAATGCAAGGATCAGTCGAAAGCAGTAGGAGGTTGCCATATGTTTTTTGAGTCTCCACCATTCAATATGATCATGGCTGATTTTTGGCTTCAACCTCACTCATTCCCATTTTCTCTTGATTTCCTGGGATGCCAAAAATGTGTCCTTTTTCACTATCTGTCTTGGCTTTAAGGATAACTCTGGGCGAGAAATTTCTCCTCAAGTCAATCCCAAATGATTAGCTGCATTTCCTGAATGTGGAGTATATGTTCTAAATTCCTTCATTAGGGGAAACAACTCTGTGTCTACCTGTTCAAGCCACTTCAGCATCACGAATGTTACAATGCGATCTCTTCTCATTTTTCTAAACTCCAGAGAGTATACAAGCAATTCATTCAGTTTCTCATTGCTTGGATCAGTCTAGTGCTAAACCTTTGTGCACTGTTTTCAGTGTGAATAAATCATGCATTAAATGTGGAAATCAAAACTGCATACAGTGCTCCAGATATGGTTTTGCCAAAGCCCGATATAATTTTAGTAATGCTGTTTTATTCTTGAACCCCCAAACCCCATGAACTAAAGGTCAACATGTCTTTTGGTTTTCTTGTTATTTGCTTTATTTGCATGCTAAATCCAGTGTTCCTTTGACATGTACCCTCATGCTTCTTAGAATCAACATTTACAAGTTTCATGCCTTTAAGAAAATTCTGTTTTTCTATTCTTACTATCAACATGAATAGCCTTATACTTACACACATTCTGCATTGCCTGCAATTTGTTGTTCATTCACTTAATCTGTTTATTCATGTTTTTATTATCCTCCTCACAATTTACATTCCTACCTAGGTTTGCATTGTCAGCAAACTTATGTACATTTCATTTCATGTCTTGGCCAGTGTTAAATAATACTGATTGCAAGTAGCTGAAGCCCCAGCCCTAATCCTTGTGGCACAGCTTGGCAACTTGAAAATGCTCCTTTTATTCCTCTTTACTTATTGTCCATTAAGCAGTCCTCCAACTATGCTAATTATTACCCAGAACTTACATAACAACCTTCAGTGTGTCCCTTTTCAAATACCTTTGGGAAATCCAAGTGCACCACATCTAAAGGTTCCCCTTTATCTAGCTGACCAGTTATATCCTCAAAATACTCTAATGAATTTGTCTATATAATTTCCTTTTTGAAAAATCATGTTGATTTGTCAGACCATACTATGAATTTCTGGATGCATTGTTAAGACTTTCTTAATAGTAGATTTCAGCATTTTCCAGGATTCCAGAAATTGGAGGATATAGTTAATACAGTGGAAGACTGTGACAAAATACAAGAAAGCATTAATATACTTAAAGAATGGGTGTATGATTGGTAAATGAACTTCAATGGAGGTAATTTTTTGAGGAAGACTAAAGAGATCTCAAACTCCTTAGAAATTCAGCTTGTGACTTGATGTGGGTGACACTGGAGAATAACTTGTGATTTGGAATTACATTTCATGAGGAGGCCTGATACTATTTAATTCCAATCAGGCACTTAACCGGGCAATGTTAGGCCTCCTACAGAATTAAACCTTCAGTATGACAGAAATTCCTTGGGAGCTGCCTGGGAGCTGTCTGCACATTAGAGACCTACAGTTCTTCAGTACCCGTAGCACCACTGGGAACGGTGGCTTTGGCAGGGGGATTTGTAAGCAAGGATAGTGGGATGGTTTTCTATGGCGGCCCCATTTGCCCACATCTGTTCCTTGAATTAGGCCTGGAGTGCTATTAATGAGAGATAATAGCTGGGAATTTTGGTGCCATGCACACTGCCATCCTGTCCCAGAGAGGTATTAAAGTCTGAATTGTTTACATTAAGGCTTCTGTTTCCAATTTGATTCATCAATTAATATGAAGATTAATACCATCGTTGATTATTGCCATACCTTTCTTACAAGACCTCATTTTTATGTATACTCTGTCCTACACGGTAGCAAATGTTAAGGGCCTTCGGAACTATTCCCACTGGTGCCTTCTTCCTTTGCTATTTCTTATTCTTACCCAAATTGTTTTTTATATAATCCTTCTCCAAGTCAAGATCATTTCTAACTACTGTAATGATCTCATCCTTTATGAACAAAAATACTCACCCATCTTCTTCTTTTCTAAGCACTGTTTTCTTAGTTAGCCCCTAACCATTCATGCTCCCATAGCAGAACCAATTTCTTAGCCCTTGCTATGTCATTAAGTGGATTACAGAAACTGGATCCTTCTCCTCCAAGTTCTAATTCTTATCTAGGCCCAAAGTCATGACTTTAATCCTGATATCACTACCTTCTCATATTTTCAGTTGCAGAGAATGGTATCCATTACCTAACTTTACAGTGCCCCATTCCAACTAAATGTTTAGGATACTGTGCAGATTTGGTGCTCATATTGAAGGAAGGACATATTCACCTTGGAGGCAATACAGCAAAGGTGCACTACCTTGTTTCTTAATACAAATCTATCAAACTAGATATCTCCCTGGTGACCCTCCTCTGAGAGCGAGAGAGACACTCGAGAGAGCGAGAGAGACACTCGAGACAGATAGAGAGAGACACACTCGAGACAGATAGAGAGAGAGAGAGATTTGAGACAGACAGAGAGAGAGAGAGAGAGAGAGAGACACTTGAGACAGAGCGAGAGAGACACACTCTTGAACTGTCCTACCTATCCTGACCACCCTCCTCTCCAACCTATTGCACTACCTTGTTTCTTAATACAAATCTATCAAACTAGATATCTCCCTGGTGACCCTCCTCTGAACTGCATCAAATGCATGTGTATCTCTCCTAAAATAAGGAGTGTTTGGAGTCCAGAAGTCTTAGGAGGCAGTGATCATAATATGGTAGAGTTCAGTCTGCAGTTTGAAAGAGAGAAGGCAAAATTGGATGTAATGGTGTTACAGTTGACTGGAAGCAGAGCCTAACGGGAAGACAGTAGAGCAACAGTGGCAGGAGTTTCTGGATGTAATTAAGGACATGGTACAGAGGTTCATCCCAATGAAAAGGAAGATTATCTGGGGGTTTGAGGGGGGGGGTTGTGGATTTGGGGGAGAGGAGGAGTGAGGATTAGACAGCCATGGCTGACAAAGGAAGTCAGGAAATATATCAAATAAAAAGAGAGAGCCTATAAAGTGGCCAAGAGCACTGGGAAATCAGAAGATTGGAAAGACTACAAAAACAGAGGATAACAAAGAGAGAAATAACAAAGGAGAGGATCAAAAATGAAGGTAGGCTAGTCAGTAATATTAGAAATTATAGTAAAGGTTTATTTCAATAGAGAAGAAACAAACAAGAGGCAAAAATAGACAATGAGCTGCTTCAAATTGATGCAGGAAGGCTAGTGCTGGGAGATAAGGAAATAGCTGAAGAACTTAATAAGTTCTTTGTGTCAGTCTTCGCAGTGGAAAACATGAGTAATATCTCAACAATTAAGGAGAGTCAGGAGCAGAGCTGAGTATGGTTGCCAGTACAAAAGAGAAAGTACGAGAAAAGCTAAAAGATCTAAAAATTGATAAATCTCCTGGCCATGATGGGCTACATCCTAGAGTTCTGAGGGAGGTGGCTGAGGAAATAGCGGAGGCGTTGGTTGTGATCTTCAAAAGTCACTGGAGTCATGGAAAGTCCCAGATGATTAGAAAATTGCTGCTGTAACCCCCTTGTTCAAGAAAGGATTAAGACAAAAGATGGAAAATTATAGACCCATTAGCCTAACCTCGGTTGTTGGTAAAATTCTGGAACCCATCGTTAAGGATGACATTTCTAAATTCACAGAAGTGCAGGGTCGGATTAGAACAAGTCAGCATGGATTTAGTAAGGGGAGGTCGTGCCTGACAAACCTGTTAGAATTCTTTGAAGTGGTAACAATTAGGTTAGGCCAGGGAAACGCAGTGGATGTTATCTATCTAGACTTCCAAAAGGCCTTTGATAAGGTGCCTTACGGGAGGCTGCTCAGTAAGGTGAGGGCCCATGATGTTTGAGGTAAGCTATTGGCATGGATTGAGGATTGGCTGTCTGACAGAATGCAGAGAGTTGGGATAAAAGATGCTTTTCAGAATGGCAGCTGATAAGTGGTGTCCTGCAGGGTTCAGTGTTGGGGCCGCAGCTGTTCACATTATATATTAATGATCTGGATGAAGGGACTGGGGGCATTCCGGTGAAGGTTGCCAATGATACGAAGTTAGGTAGACAGGCAGGTAGTAGTGAGGAGGTGGGGAGGCTGCAGAAAGATTTAGACAGTTTAGGAGAGTGGTCCAGGAAATAGCTGATGAAATTCAACGTGAGAAAATGTGAGGTCTTGCACTTCGGAAAAAAGAATACAGGCATGGACTATTTTCTAAATGGTGAGAAAATTCATAAAGCCAAAGTACAAAGGGATCTGGGAGAGCTAGTCCAGGATTCTGCCAAAGTTAACTTGCAGGTTGAGTCTGTGATTAAGAAAGCAAATGTAATGTTGTCATTTATCTCAAGAGGGTTGTAATATAAAAGCAGCGATGTGCTTCTGAGATTTTATAAAGCTCTAGTTAGGCCCCATTTAGAATACTGTGTCCAGTTTTGGGCCCCACACCTCAGGAAGGACATACTGGCACTGGAGCATACCCAGTGGAGATTCACATGGATGATCCCTGGAATGGTAGGCCTAATATACGATGAACAACTCAGGATCCTGGGATTGTATTCATTAGCATCTGGAAGGTTGAGGGGTGATCTAATAGAAAGTTACAGAGTAATGCATGGCTCAGAAAGGGTCGATGTTGGGAAGTTGTTTCCGTTAGACGGGGATACTAGGACCCTTGGGCACAGCCTTAGAATTATAGGGGGTCAATTTAGAACGGAAATGAGGAGACATTTCTTCAGCCAGAGAGAGGTGGACCTGTGGAATTCATTGCTAGGGAGCTCAGTGGAGGCAGGGACGATAAATAATTTAGCAATAGTGGAGGAGTTGAAACAGTTGGTAAGATGGAGCTGGGTCTGGTCAGTGTACGTGTGCTGTTCAATAATGTTATTTAGAGGTAGCAGGTAGATGAGAAATAGGAAACGGGTCAAGTAGAGATCCTAGGAAGATACCAAAAAATGGGGGGGAGAAGCTTTAAAAAAGGATACTTGGCTATGATTTAATACATAAGAATAGAACCAGCTGAGTGCAGTTTCACCCAGCCAGTGATAGCAGAGTGTCATTACAAGGGTTTCATGGTAAACTGTGTCAAAATACAGGGACCAGGATGGAGAGATTTTTGGATGTCATTTGTGATTTTGACAAGAACTGTTCCTGTACTATGGCAGAGGTAAACATCTGATTGAAGAGATTCAAATGTGAAGTTCTCGGAATAAATAGGCATGGAGTTGGGAGGCGATTACATTCAAGGACTATGAAAGAAAAGAGAAATTGGAAATGTGATGCAATTTGCAAGGACAGTGAGGTGAAGAGTGTGGTGCTGGAAAAGCACAGCCAGTCAGGCGGCATCTGAGGAGCAGGAGAATTGACGTCTCTGGCATAAGCCTTTCATCAGCTTATGCCCAAAACGACGATTCTCCTGTTCCTTAGATGCTGCCTGACTGGCTGTGCTTTTCCAGCACCAAACCCTTCGGCTCCCATCTCCCGCATCTGCAATCTTCATTTTCTTCCAGTGAGGTGAAGGTCTGGTTTATTAAGGGAAGTGATGGTGGCATCAGATTTTAAGAACAGACAACAACACTATCTCAAAACACATATGAACATTGTGACCAAATATGAAGATCATGAAGAGAATTTGGATCGTTAGCAATGCATTGGGATTGTGTTCGCCAAGCTGGGAATTTGTGTTGCAGACGTTTCGTCCCCTGTCTAGGTGACATCCTCAGTGCTTGGGAGCCTCCTGTGCAGCGCTTCTGTGATCTTTCCTCCAGCATTTGTAGTGGTTTGAATCTGCTGCTTCCGGTTGTCAGTTCCAGCTGTCCGCTGCAGTGGTCGGTATATTGGGTCAAGGTTGATGTGCTTATTGAATGAATCTGTGGATGAGTGCCATGCCTCTAGGAATTCCCTGGCTGTTCTCTGTTTGGCTTGTCCTATAATAGTAGTGTTGTCCCAGTCGAATTCATGTTGCTTTTGGGATTCATGGGATTTTGTACACTACATTGGTTTTGCTCATGCTGGGTATTCCCATGCAAGGACTGCACAAAACACTACATAGGACAAACAGGAAGACAGCTAACGATCAGCATCCATGAACACCAACTAGCCACGAAATGACACGACCAGCTATCCTTAGTAGCCTCACACGCAGATGACAAGCAACATGAATTCGACTGGGACAACACTACTATTATAGGACAAGCCAAACAGAGAACAGCCAGGGAATTCCTAGAGGCATGGCACTCATCACAGATTCAATCAATAAGCACATCGACCTGGACCCAATATACCGACCACTGCAGTGGACAGCTGGAACTGACAACCGGAAGCAGCAGATCCAAACCACTACAAATGCCGGAGGAAAGATCACAGAAGCGCTTCACAGGAGGCTCCCAAGCACTGAGGATGTCACCTAGACAGGGGACGAAACGTCTGCAACACAAATTCCCAGCTCAGCGAACACAACCACAACAACGAGCATCCGAGCTACAAATCTTCTCACAAACTTTGAAAATGCATTGGGAATTGGATTGAGGTAACAGAATGAGGATCTCATGGATATGTTATGGTTCAAGAAGGCATGATGGGAACTAGGATGAAAACAATAGACTGATGTACAGAAGTGTTTGGCTTGATGAGCTAGTGGGAGGCAGAGAACTGGCTATGAAAAATGCGTTGCTGGAAAAGCGCAGCAGGTCAGGCAGCATCAAAGGAACAGGAGAATCGACGTTTCGGGCATAAGCCCTTCTTCAGGAATGAGGAGGGTGTGCCAAGCAGGCTAAGATAAAAGGTAGGGAGGAGGGACTTGGGGGAGGGGCGTTGGGAATGCGATAGGTGGCGATTCTGTTTGTTGACGTGGCTGAAGAGCTTCAAGGCAGAGGAGATGACCTGGGGGATGCAGTGAGAGAGGGACTCACTGAGATCCTTGTAGAGG
This sequence comes from Chiloscyllium plagiosum, assembly GCF_004010195.1. NCBI lineage: Eukaryota > Metazoa > Chordata > Chondrichthyes > Orectolobiformes > Hemiscylliidae > Chiloscyllium > Chiloscyllium plagiosum. Next base: position 56,417,756 of record NC_057711.1, on the reverse strand, counting down.
GAGGAGGAGAACTTCTTCAAGGAAGGCATCCGTGCAAGAGGATTCGCAGTACGTTAAAATCAACGGCAGCTGAACAGATGGCCGGAAATTTAGTAACAAAAGAATTCCATGAGTTCCTCATACTTATTGCCAAAACAATTTCAAAATCCATGATAATTCCTGTTACCATTGAAAATTTTGAATTAGATTCCTTTTGTTGTATATTCCTGACCACCTAGTGTCTAGTCCTTTCCATGAATAGAATGTTTGACAGTGACAGACTTAATATAGATCTTAGGCAAAAGTGAGGACTGCAGATGCTGGAAACCAGAGTTTAGATCAGAGTGGTGCTGGAAAAGCACAGCAGGTCAGGCAGCATCCGAGGATCAGGAAAATCGACGTTTCAGCCAAAAGCCCTTCATCAGGAATATTCCTGATGAAGGGCTTTTGGCTGAAACGTCGATTTTCCTGCTCCTCGGATGCTGCCTGACCTGCTGTGCTTTTCCAGCACCACTCTGATCTAAGCCCTTAATATAGATCTTGTTGAGCAGAATATCCATTACAACCTACTTACGATTGCATCTGCCACTATAACTGAACTGGAGATTCGGAAGATTATTCAGGTTGACTTGAGGGTTAATTAAAATTCTAACTGACTGACCATGCAGCATGCTATTCTTTGTGTTCATCCTTTCAGAAATAATTTTACATTGTCTGTGATAGAAAGACAAGGCACACTTAAGTATAAAAATGTTTCAAAGTGAAAAGTTCTCTCTTTTAAATTCACTGCATCTTAATGTAATAATTAATATTGCTTTAATTTAGAAATTGTTGATATTCTACTTTTCGAATTGATGTGAGCCAGAGACACCATGAATGGCTTTGTGAACAAAGTTATATCGCTGTTATTAAGAGATACTTTTGGTAGTAGCAGATAAATATTTCTCCAGAAAGTACACAGGTATCTCCAGTGAACCATGTGACCTGATAATGATATAATCGGTTCAAATCTTTTACTTTTAAGGAGCAGTACTTATCCCTGGAGCTTTCATTGGTCAAGTTATTGGTGGGCTCATCATTTCCAAGATGAAACTTCAATGTCGAGATGTGATGAGAATGGGTGCAGTCACATGTGTATTATCACTGCTTTGTGCTTTAGTTTTTGTTTTTGCTAAATGTTCAAACCACCCATTTGCTGGAATCAACCAGGACTATAACTTGTAAGTAAACATGAAATTATTTTAGTTTTTCTGTATTTACAATCTGAAATGTCTTTTATGTTACCTATGTGATGATCACAATGTAAACTTCTGGTGCAAGATGTGACGCTGGTTAATATTCTCATCATTTAATATAACTAATTTAACTAGTTGATCTTCTGTGGTCTTTCACACATAGTCAGGATCAGGCATAACGTTCAGGGTGAAACATAACTGGTGACTAATAACTAAATCATGATGCACAGAGATTTCTAGCAAGGAAATTGAGGACGGACAACAAATTGTACAGCCCTTAAACCAGGAACAGGAGTTGACAGACATCCTTAAATCATGCAAATTGCTTGCAATGCAGGCAGAACACCAACTTTTAGCTGACTGGACATTTGAATGAACTCTGCTGCCAAAGAACACTATCTGCACTGTTCACTGCCAGGATGCATCAGCAGAGGGCCATAATAATTAGTAACTAGCATCACTTTAAAGCTAGCCTGCAGTTGTGAAAGGGGATGCGCAGCGTAACAATCGCAGTAAGGCTGGTCGAAGAGAATCAGACCTGGGAAAAAGTAAAGAACGGCAAAGCAGGGATGAGCACAAGCTCCAAGATTTTCAGACACTGTACATCTTTATGGAGAAGTTGCAAAGAATGATAGCTGGGAAGAAGACCCATTAGACAGATTGTCAAAGACCAATGGGAACAGGTAGCTGTGGAGCTCAATACTAATTATTAAGGCTTGAAGCCCCAGTGCTGTGCTTCAATAAAATCAATGGCTTTATATGAATGATCAGTGTTAGTGAAGGCATCTTCAAATTCAATAATTCCTTACTAATGGTTGATTACATACTTCATTATTATATCACAAATACAATAGAGAACATATTAGGAACACCTTGCACTTGTGATTTAGTAGCTCCTAGGTCTCCTGATCATTTTCATCAAACCAGTTTAAATTGTGAGGTGTCCCTGTACTGGAAACTAAAACCAAAAGGAAAGAAAGCAGATTGATGTGCACATGAAGGCTGAGTTCCAACAAGTAAAATCACATGATCTAAAAAGCATTTGGTGGACAGAAAGAGTGCATGAAATACATCAACTTACCAACATTACCAACAGCCATGACATGCATAGATTCTTCAGCACCTTTAAGACCATCTATGGCCAAGCAGCCAGGCACCTAACCTACTGAAAGCTAAGAATGAGCTGGTTCTCATCAGAAATGTAGAGGCAGTGAGTGCTTTTGGAAGGAGCACTTCAAAATTGAAACGCCATCGTTGATGTGAGCGCCCTTAACCAAATTATGGTATGCCACTTGTGAATGTCTCAGTATGATCCCAGCCAATCATGAAGATGAAAGTTATTCACTAGCTCAGAACCAACAAGACCATTGATCATAGAATCATAGAATCTCTAAAGTGCAGAAAGAGGCCATTGGGCCCATTGAGTCTGCACCAACCCTCCGAAGAGCATTCCAGCCTCCGCCCATCCCCATAATCCTGTATGGCATTTTCGTCATTGCTAACGCACCTAACCTGCACATCTTGGACTTACAGGCCAATTTTTAGCATGGCCAATCCACCTTACCTGCACAACTTCGGACTGTGGGAGGAAACTGGAGCATCTGGAGGTGATGCAGATGGAAATCCTGCAGAAATACTAAAATAGAGGGGAGAAGTACACTTAGCTCATATACATGACCTCATCTCTCTCACTTGGAATGAGGAGAATTTTCCATGGGATATCCAAGATGCTGTTTTGTGATCACCTTCAACAAAGGAGATAAGATAAATTAGAGTAACCACAGAGAGGTATTCCCTGCTATCAACCACGGGAAAGATCATTGCACAAATCCTCGTTAGTTCTTCCCTCCCAATGGCTGAAGATCTTCTGCCAGAATTGCAATGTGTATCCTGTCTACCAAGAGGTATAATGGCCATGGTCTCCACAACAAAACAAAGCCCAAGAAAAATTCATAGCAACAGCAACCAATACACATGGCTTTTTTGTCCTCACAAAGACCTTTGACTCTGGGAGGGACTTGGAATGTCCTGTTCAAATTTGCTGCTTGCAGAAGAGTATCACCATTCATGCCTGCTGCACGATGGCATGAAAGCTGATATTCACCACTGTATCCATTACACCCCCAATAGTGTGCAAACTGGGGTCAAGCAAGACTTTGTCATTGTGCCAGTATTCGTCTTCTTTGTTTGCAACATTCCACCCCATAACTATGATGTCAAGCTAATTTAGAGGATGAGTAGGAAACTATTCAAACTGTGTTGCCTCCAGTCCCGAACGAAGTTTTATCATCCTTTATCATCAAGTTGCAATATGCAAACAGTGCTTGTCTGTACACACTCAAGAGATTATTAATGCATTCAACTAGCCACTGAACAAAGTGGATGAATTTCCATACTTTGTGAGCCTCCTCTCAGTAAGGACAGACATCAAATTCCTCTCACAACACCAGAGTAGAAAAAAAGTTTTCCTCCATCCCAAGGGACACCTTAAGAAAATGGAAAGGGAACATATATTCCTTCAACATGTTGATATTTGCTGTAGCGTCAGTTGTCAATGGGGTTTAATTCTATTGGTGAAGTCTCTATTGAATTCAGAGATCCAAGGGATGTTAAAGTGTAGTATTTAAATTATGAACTACCATCAGTGAAAAATATAGGTGATTAAGTTAATTTATTCGGTCTGCAAATAAGAAAGAGAAACTTTTCCCAAAACAGACTAAAAGAATTTAGAATTAGAATCTCTAAAGTGTGGAAGCTGGCCCTTTGGCCCAACAAGTCCACACTGACCCTCCGAAGAGTAACCCACCCAGGCCCACTCCCCTATTACTCCACATTTACCCCTGACTAATTCACCTAACCTACACATCCTTGGACACTATGGGCAATTTAGTGTGGCCAATTCACCTAACTGCACATCTTTGGACTGTAGGAGGAAACCAGAGTACCTGGAGGAAACCCATGCAGACATGGGGAGAATGTGCAAACTCCACACAGACAGTGACCCAAGGCTGGAATCAAACCCAGGTCCCTGGCGCTGTGAGGCAGCAGTGCTAACTACTGAGCCACTGTTCTGCCTTAAAAGGAGTAAACATAGTCAGCAAGTCCAACAATAAATTTCACTCAAAACAACAAATGCTGGAGATCATAGTGGGTCATGGATGGAAAGAGAGCAAGCTAATGTTTCAAGCCTAGGTGACTCTTCATTAGAGCTGATGAAGCTGATATGCTAGCTTGCTCTCTCTCCATGGATGCTGCTTGACTCACTGTGATCTCCAACATTTGATTTTTCAGTACAGATTCGAGCATCTGTAGTAATTTGCTCCTAATAAATCTTACTCAAACTGACAACAACAAATAACAATGTGAGTTGAGTTTCTCTCACGAATTGTTTTAGACGTTTCAGCACTTTATCCTTGTGAATTATTCTTGTAACTGCTTTGTGCTGTCTATCTCTCTCACTCATACTGGACTCGAAATGTTAAATCTGTTTCTCTCCACAGATGCTGACAGATCTGCTGACTCTCTCCTGGATTTTCTATTTGTCTCAGTGAATAGGTTTGAATTTCAAACCCACTGTCTGTTGCATTCAGAGCAACCTAATTTTGTATAGGGGACATTTGAAATTAGCACTCCCATTTTTACATGCAAAAGCCTCATTATTTTTGAATTGTCTGTATATTTTCTTAGCCTATACAGCTGAATATGCATTCAGCAGCAGCAGTGAGCCCTGGTGTGGCACCTAAAGAAAGCATCAACAACTTACATCTCAGCTACAAATTGACTTTTTTTCTGATTGTTGCTCTGTGAATGCATCAATGATAGCTTGAGGCTCGTTTTCTTCAGTGTGTACATGCACAAATGTTGTTTGTATCCTGCAAATTGACAATGGTGGTTACGGTTGACTTCGTCAACACAGTTTGAATAGTTTCCTACTCATCATCGAAATTGGTTTGACATCATCAGGAGGCTTCACGGTTATGGGGTGAAATGTTGCAAGAAGGAAAAGAATATGTTCGGAAGTATTTAGTTCTTTCTAAAGTTGCTTAAACTTTGCAAAATTCTACATGGGTTGCTGCAACAGATTCTGTAAATCTTTTTGCTGATTTCCACACAAAACAGTTCTCATAGACATGGGTATTCTGTTAGGTATTTTCCCAGGATACAACATGACATGGAGAATGAATGAAGCATGGCAGGTTATTGAACGAAGAAAGAACAAGAGTGGAAGAGTGGTCAGGCTGTAGTAGTAGCCACACATTCAAACAATCTAGGCAGTCAAATAAAAATAACACTGTGAATAGGTTTTGTGAGACAAGAATATATTAAAAAAATGGAAAGTGCAAGTGGAGCAGCTGGCACAGAAGCCCTCTGCGGACCATTTTTAAAATTTTCCTATACCAATATGGTATTCAGTGCATACAACAATGGACATTTCTCTCATCATAATCTTTATCTCATCTCTGTGTTTCCATTCTGAAATTCTGGTTATTTTCCAAATCTTTTTCTGTGTTTCCAATTCCAATATGTAATTTCCTCTCTCCCATAACACATACTCCTTTGTTCCTCCAGTCATTGTCTTTATAGCCCTCGTGTTTGGCTACCTGTGGTCTTTGATCTTTTGTCTGTTCCACGACCTCTAATCTATCCCTTTCTTAGTCTCCGTTTTCCTGTTCTTCAATCACTGTTTGATCCCAGGATGTTTATATTTCTGTGTTTTTACTGTGGTACTTTCTGGCCGATGATAGGTTAACTCTGCTTTTCATTGACCTATGCTTGAAAGTAGGTAAAAACAATGACTGCAGATGCTGGAAACCAGATTCTGGATCAGTGGTGCTGGAAGAGCCCAGCAATTCAGGCAGCATCCGACAAGCAGCAAAATCGACGTTTCGGGCAAAAGCCCTTCATCAGGAATAAAGGCAGAGAGCCTGAAGCAGGGAGAGATAAGCTAGAGGAGGGTGGGGG
>NC_057711.1:56398089-56408701 GCF_004010195.1 Chiloscyllium plagiosum | reverse complement strand
ATCTCCTTTTCCACCTATCCACTCCACCCTCTCCTCCCTGACCTATCACCTTCATCTCCTCCCCTACTCACCTATTGTACTCTATGCTACTTTCTCCCCACCCCCACCCTCCTCTAGCTTATCTCTCCCTGCTTCAGGCTCTCTGCCTTTATTCCTGATGAAGAGCTTTTGCCCGAAACGTTGATTTTGCTGCTTGTTGGATGCTGCCTGAATTGCTGTGCTTGAAAGTAGTTTGGAGCTCATAAAGCATCACTGCTCAAACTATAATTTACCTTAAAAACACAGAGATTATGGAACAGTTGGAGGTGACAAGCAGCCTGACAAGTTGTAGTTGGACTAAACAAGGATGTTTGGAGTGATGGTGAGACAAGTTTCATCGAAGAGGATGTCCGGGCAAATAGTACAAAAACAGCATATGTGTTAGTGGGCTGGTATGCATAAAAGATGCTAAGAAACATTAACTGGAACAGTGGAATGAAGAATGAAGGGAGAGGAAAAAGTAAACAAAGGTGCCTGAATGTAACTGTAAAACTAACTCCTCAGCAGCTTACAGTGAAAAAAACTGAAAACCAATATATCTGTAACTTATTTTCTCTAAAAACTCAACAGGAACATCTAGTGGCCACTCTCCAAACTACAAATATACTGAAAACAGGTTTTTAAAATCATTTGTTCACTATAACTTGCAGCTATTGTGTGGAACCTGCCATGCAATAGAAACTGTAATACAATTAGCTTTGAAAAATATTGAGTACAGTGTCATTTACAGGCATAAGAAATATTGCAGTCAATTTAAAATATGACAGGCTGTTAGTCATAGAATCATAAAGTCTTTAAATCACAGATGGTAGACACTTAGTCCAATTAGTCCATACTGCTTCTCCAGAGAAAATCAAGGAGGACCATTTTTCTGCTGTGTTATTATAATCTTTCAAATTTATTTCCCTCCACTGCCCATTCATTTATTTTTGAAATCATCAATCATCTCTACTACCACCAACTTTACAAGTTGTGATTTCCAGACATGACCATTTACTGTGGAAAAAGATTGTTCTTCATATCTTCCCCAGCTTCAGTGTTCTCTAGTCCTTGAACCATCAGCCAATAAGAACATTTCATTGCTTCTCATTGTGTTCATTATTCAAACCTGTCATGGCCACATCTTCTTCTTCTTCTTTGGCAGTCCCTCAGTGTCTAAGGCAGCTTGCTTCCACTCTGGACTGGGTGTTTGGGTGTGTTCAGTGAGTTCAGTGGTGGCTGAATAGTCCGATCTGGGAGCTGCATAATCTGCTGCAGATGGGGGAGGTGGTGTTTCAGGAGGGGAGATGTGGCACAGTCTGCACTTTGCATTGCTCTTTCTGCTGCCTGGCCTCCAGTTATTAAACTCATTGATGCTCAAAATGGTTAGCATCTTCTCAGATGCTTTTTCTCCAGTTTGTGCATTTTTGGACAAGTGATTCCTACATGTTGTTGGGTCTGTTGCATTTGATTAGGAATTTCAGGGTAGCATTTCCTCTGCCCTACCAGTGATCACTTACCTTTACGGAGCTCGGAATAGATTCTTGGGTTGGGCATGCGGACAATGCAACCGGCCCATCGTAATCGATTGTATGTGACCAGTGCCTCAATATTGGCCTGAGAGGGTGTTTGTGTTAGGATGCCTATCCTGCTAGTGGATTTGCAGGATTTTGTGGAGGCGGGACTGGTGATAGCTTTCCAGGGATTTGAAGTGTCTGCTATGCATGATTTTGTTTCATATGCACACAGAAGAGTAGGGACCATACCACGCAGGAGATCATGCATTTTGTGTCGGGTTTGAAGTCTCGAGTTTCGAACACTGTTCCTCAGGCTGCACGGGCACGTTGGAGTCGGTGTTGGATTTCATCATCAATGTTAGTTTGCACCAAAAGGACACTCCCAAGGTATGGGAAATGACCCACCTTTTCTAAGGGCTTGCCGTGGATTTTGATGGATAGGTGACAAGTGTGGGCTGCTAAAGAACCTTTATTTTCCAGATATTTAGTCTAAGACCCATTCTCTCCTACACTTTGATGAATATGTTGACAATGGTTTGTAGCTCAACCTTTGAATGTGTGCACATTGTCTGCATAGTGCAGCTCAATAACAGAAGTTACGCTGCTCTTGCTTCTGGCCTAGGGGTGTTGAAAGCTGACAGTTTCCCCACTTGACCTGTAGGTTAGCTCCACTCTGGCAGGGAGCTTCATGGAGATGGGGTGGTGTGTTGTGGCAAAAAAAAGTGGAGAGGAGTGTTATTGCGATGACCCCAGTTTACCCTCGTATTGAGTCTGTGCTGGATGCGTTCGTGAGGATCATGGCTTGTAAGTCATCATGAAGCATCGCTATCAAATCTCTCTTCAATTGCTTCAAACTGAACAACACCAATTTCTCCAACCTAATCTTGTGGCTAAAATCCCCAATTCCTGGTACATTGGGGATTTTAGTCCTGGTACCAGGACTGTTCTGGTACATTGTCTCTGTCTTATGCATCAGCTCAAACTCCTCTCTATTAAATTCCATTTATCTTTCTCCCTATTTACAAACCCACCAATGTCTTATTTGTTTGGTATCATCCTGAATGTCATATTTCAAAATTTGGTATCATCATCAAACTTTGATGTTTTACTCAATGCTAATTATTTGAAAACACCAGTGTCTACCATCCTTCAATCTGAAAAACAAACATTGACTACGATTCACTGATTTTTTTTTCCTTATGCTAGGTTTTATCCAGACTGACACTGATCCTCCTATTCTATAGCCTCATTTTTTAAATAAACTTTATACAATATTTTGTCAAACACTTCCTTAAAATTCATAGATAGAATTCCCTCCATCAACCATTTTGACTTCATCAAGAATTTTACTTGGATAAGCGTAGCACAAACTGATTTTTGGTCCTACATGTTTTGTGCAAGTAATTAAATCCACAGAATAGCAATTTTCAAATCCTTATCTTAATTTTTGTTACAGGTGATCCAAGAAGGGGGATTTTCTCGTGTGCCCAAGCATAATTTTGAAATATCTTACAGAAAAATAAGACAAATTGCTGATTGTTATTTAGCAGCAAGCTATAAATCCTAAACAATACTGATGGTCTATTTTTGAGTGCTATGCTTAAATTAATAGCAAAACCAACATCAATGGCATCCTCAGGATATTGGTTCTTATACAAATGCCATTGCTGAAGCAACAGGACTTTATCCTTCAATGTTAATCTGTGATTTTATGTGAACTGAGAGAAACATTATCCTTTCTTTTCTCCATATTGTCTCACAGTAACAGCACTGCAGAAAAAATCGACTTGGTGGTACCCTGCAATAAGGAGTGTCATTGCATCCGTTCTTACTTCAATCCAGTATGTGGTGCAAATAATGTCCAGTACTTTTCTGCATGCTATGCAGGTTGTACTAATGCAACAAAAGCAGATGGCACACTGGTAGGTTTTCTAATTTTAAGATAGTTTACCAGTATTTCTGATTGGCTATTTTATCAAAGTTAAATTGTGTCATGAATATGCAAATTGTCCTTTTGAAAAATGACAGAGTACATTGTAGGAACTTTGGTTTCTACTCTTGAAAATCTGTCTGTCAGATTGATGTGATGCCTTTGGTATCTGGGCAAGTAGAGTTAATGTGCTTTATGCTTTTGTGCACTCGTTTGCTTCTTATTTTTAGCCTTCACCACTGGTTCCCAGCAATGTGAAAAACAGAGCCCAACACTGAATGCTCCCTGTCAACATGGAATATTGCCCATGAATGTCCTTTACACAAAAGCAGGTCAGATCCAATCATGCCAATTAGTACTACATTAGTCTCCTGTTAAACATCAACAATGTGATGGACGTTCACATTCACAGTGCTATCAAGCAGCACTTGCACAACAATACCTACTCACCAGTGCTCAACATGCCTTCAGCTCCTGACCTCATTAAGCTTTGTTCCAAACATAGGCAAGAAAGAATTGGACGAAAGACATGAGATGAAAGTGGTTGACATCACAGCAGAATTAGACTCAGTCTGGCCACAAGCAACCCTGGCAAAATTGAAGTCAATAAGAATCAACAAGAATATTATTTAATGATTGGAGTCATACTTAGCACTAAGGAAGGTGGTTCTGGTCACTGACATCAAACCTTTCAGCTCTGGACATTGATACAGGAGTTCCTCAGGGCGGTGTCCCAATGATCTTTGGTTGCTTCATCAATGGCTTTCCCAGAGATTGCAGGGTCCTGAGATGCAAGAGATCTAAGTATCCTAATGCATGAAACACTAATGGTTTTATATATATATATACGGCAAGCAATTACGAAAGCTAATCGAATGTTGTCATTTGTCACAATGGAAACTATGTACAAAAATATGCTTCAGTTATTCCATGCACTGGTGGGACCACATCTGGAATACTGTTCACTACATCGTTTACCTTATCAGTGGTTAGCACTGCTGCCTCACAGCTCCAGGGAGCCAGGTTCGCTTCCAGCCTCGGACAACTGTCTGTGTGGAATTTGCACACCCTCTCCGTGTGTGCATGGGTTTCCTCCAGGTGCTCTGGTTTCTTCCCACAATCCAAAGATGTGCACATTAGGTGTATTGGCCATGCTAAATTGCCCACAGTGTTCAGGGATGTGTCGGTTAGGCGTATTAGTCAGGGGTAAATATAGAGTAATAGGGTAGAGGAATGGGTCTGTGTGGGATAATCTTTGGAGGGTTGATGTGGACTAGTTGGGCCTAATGGCTTGTTTCCACACTGTATTGATTCTATAATTCTATGATTTGAGAAAGGATATCAATGTGTAGGAAGCAGTTCAAAGCAGTACCACACTAGTACCTGGACTGAGTGATTTGTCTTATGAGGAAAGGTTGGACAAGCTCCGCTTGTATCTGCTGGAGTCATAGAATCATACAGTGTTGAACAGGTCTATTGGCCCATCAAGTCTGCACTGACAAGAATTTACAATATTTTGCAACACTTTTTTTAACTCATTCACGGGATGAGGGCATCACTGCATAACCAGTATTTATTGCCCATCCCATCGGACAGTTAAGAGTCATCCATATTGCTGTGGGTCAGGAGGCACATGTAGGCTGTACTAGGTAAAGACAGCAGTTTCCTTCCCTACAGGACATTAGTGAACCAGATGGGTTTTACCAACAATTGACAATGAAACCTTGATCATCACAGACTCTCAATTCCAGATATTTATTGAATTCAAATTCCACCATCTGCGTTGACAGGATTTGAACCCAGGTCCCCAGAATATTATTTGGGTCTCTGGGTTAAGAGTCCAACAATAATAGCACCAGGCCATTGCCTCCCAGTTGCCCATAGTCTTGAATGTTATGACATTTAGTGCTCATCCAAATACTTTTTTAAGGGTTCTGATGTTTCTCACCTCAATTCCCCTCCCAGTCAGTACATTCTAGATTCCCACCACCTTCTGGGTAAAAATACTTTCCTCAAATCCCCTCTAGATAATGCTGAAGAAGGGCCTGTGCCCGAAACGTCGAATCTCCTGTTCCCTGGATGCTGCCTGACCTGCTGTGCTGTTCCAGCAATAAAGTTTCAACTTTGAACTCCAGCATCTGCAGACCTCACTTTCTCCTTAAAATAATGCCCCCTTGTTATCTGAGGTCAACAAGGGGAACAGTTGCTTTCTGTCCACCCTGTCCATGCCCCTCATAATCTTATACAGCTCATTCAAGTCTCCTGTCAGCCTTCTTTGCTCTAAAGAAAACAACTTGAGCTTATCCAGCCACTCTTCATAGCTAAAAGGCTGCATCTCAGGCAACATCCTGGTGAATCTCCTCTGCACCCACTCCAGTGCAGTCACATCCTTCCTGCAATGCAGTGAACAGAACTGTACACAGTACTCCAGGTGTGGCTTAACCAAAGTCCTGCACAGCTCCAACATAGATCTATGAGATTAGAAGAGTAAGATATGATTTGATTGAAGCAGATAAGATCCTGGGGTCAAATTACAGGGTCATGTGAAGAAGATGTTTTGTCTTGTGGTAAAATCTGGAACCAGGTTTCATTATTTTAAAAATAATGACCCCTTTAACACAGGTGAGATTTTTTTTTATTTTTCTGTCTCAGAGATCCATGAGTCTTTGGAACTCTTTTCCTTAAAAGACGATTGAAACAGAAGTGAATAAATTTTGTTCAGCAAGGAAAGCAAGGTTCTCAGTGGTGTTTGAGTTGCCTTGTTTGTATGTTCCCCTCATCATAAGGTCAGAAATGGAGATTTGCTAATGATTGCACAGTATGCAGTCCCATTCACAACTCAAATAAATGTTGGAAATCTGAAAAAAATAGAGTGAAAGCTGGAAAAAAATCAGCAGGTGTGGCAGGATCTGTGGAGAGACAAACAAAGTTAATGTTTTGAATCCAAGTTGATTGTTCTTCAGAACTGAAATGGTAAAAAAAAAGTTTTTCTTTAGCTATTGACAGAGAGGGAGGAGGATCAAGTGGAATAAATGGTGAGAATGCCCAGAGTAAAAGCAGTGCTATGGTAGTAAAGCAAAATGGAGATTTAGAAAAGATATAAGTGATAGGCGTGGAAAGGAGAAAATGGTTCCACTCTGTGTTGAGAGCAAAATGAACAAAGCACAAACAAGACATGTTTGAGTGCTGTGTCAGGAAATTGCCATCCCCACAAAAAAGATAGTTTAACCATCTGCCTTTAACATTCAAAGGCATTGCCATTATTGAATCACTTAATGTCAATTTCCTGGAGATCATCTGTAAAACGTTATGAAAATATAAAAATGGTGGCTGCAAGAGTGGGTTCAGATACTGGGAATTCTACGGCGAGGAACTCACCTATGACCTGTACCACCGAGAAGCTGCAGCAGTACTACCACTTGCAAGTTTCTGGCAAGCCCCAAACTATCCTTGGAACTAAATCACTCTTTTTTCATGATTGTTGGACCAAAAACCTGTAGCCACCTATCTAACAGTTCTGTGATGTACCGACACGAGATGGACTGCAATACTTCAAGAATTTGGCTTTCCACCACAATGTCAAGGGCAAAAAGAGATGGACAACAAATGTTCTATTTTCTAGCATCACTTACTGCCTTTTAAAGAACAAAAAAAGTAAATACAACACATACACTGGCATGGTTTTGCCCATAGATACATTGTATCTTGTGGTACTGAGCTGTACAGACCAGAAGGTTATGGGTTTACTCCCTTGGGGTGAGTTAGTATTCACCTGCTGAGGAATTAGATCTCTTTTCCCGGACAGCTGGAACAATCTTCAGACTCTGAAGATGCATCATCAAACTAGGGAGAGAAAAATTAACCAATCATCCCATTGATAATTGTTATCCATGAAAATGGTTGATGGAATTCAATGTGAGCAAATGCGAGGTCTTGCACTTTGGGAAAAAGAATAGAAGCATGGATTACTTTCTAAACGGTGAGAAAATTCGTAAAGCCAAAGTACAGAGGGATCTGGGAGTGTTAGTTGAGGATTCTCTTAAGGTAAACATGCAGGTTGAGTCCGTGATTAAGAAAGCGAATGCAATGTTGTCAATTATCTCAAGGGGGTTGGAATATAAAAGCACTGTTGTGCTACTGAGAATTTATAAAGCTCTGGTTAGGCCCCATTTGGAGTCCTGTGTCCAGTTTTGGTCCCCACACCTCAGGAAGGACTTACTGGCACTGGAGCGTGTCCAGCGGAGATTCACACGGATGATCCCTGGAATGGTACGCTTAACATACGAGGAACGGCTGAGGATCCTGGGATTGTATCCATTGGAGTTTAGAAGATTAAGGGGAGATCCAATAGAAACTTACAAGATAATACATGGCTTGGAAAGGGTGGACGCTAGGAAATTGTTTCCGTTAGGCGAGGAGACTAGGACCCGTGGACACAGCCTTAGAATTAGAGGGGGTAAATTCAGAACAGAAATGCGGAGACATTTCTTCAGCCAGAGAGTGGTGGGCCTGTGGAATTCATTGCCACAGAGTGCAGTGGAGGCTGGGACGCTAAATGTCTTCAAGGCAGAAATTGATAAATTCTTGATGTCACAAGGAATTAAGGGCTACAGGGAGAATGCGGGTAAGTGGAGTTGAAATGCCCATCAGCCATGATTGAATGGCGGAGTGGACTCGATGGGCCGAATGGCCTTACTTCCGCTCCTATGTCTTATGGTCTTATGGTCTTATAACTTCCTCTGTAAATGAAAGAGATCAACTAGCCTCAATATGCTGGGCTGAATCTTACTTTATTTGTCTAAATTTGAGCTGCATTGAGTATTTTGGAGGTGTTTCACTGTCAATCCTCTTGCCCCATCTTACCTCACATCATAAATTACCTATCCACACCCCATGGTGTCGTTTGCACCTGATTTCTGCCGCATCCTACCATATGGCATTCCCACAACAGCTCAGTAGATATCTGCTTAAACACTGGCATCATTGTGCGCAATCTTAAAAAGCCTATTGTGCAGCCAGCCAAACTTTAAATTGAGAGCTGCCCTGCATAGTTTCCACATGTACTTCAGACATGGCAGACAGGGGAAACTGTTGCCTCACTTTGTGTGCAGGGTCCTGGAATTCCTCCTAGATGCTGGTGCCAATGTGTGACTTTCCTCTCCCATAAAAGCAGGAGTGGAGGCCATCTTGCCAAGCCATGCCAGTCTGGTCTGAGTTTGCTTCCTGACTAAAGCAGGTTCAGCCATTAGGAAGATGGCCTGCAATGTAGGAAGAAGGCCTATGTCCTTCTCCAGTCTGCCTGGGTAATCTTCTCTCTGATATCTCGAACTCACTCCATGTCTTTTAGTGTACCCACCTCCCCCCAAGACTCATGCTCCAGCATGACTTAAGAGTCAAGTCAGGTGGTGTGTTATCCATCATTCATCTCCTCATTCCTTATGAGAAGAGGATCCTGATCATGATTTCCCCAAGCTGGGCTCGGACTAGTATCTGGAGGCTGCCCTGCTCACAGTGGCAGGATCTCTTGAACAAAGGCTAGCCCCCTTGACTTGATTGAGATCTGCTGACAATTATGACAAACTTCCTGGCTTTGTGTCTAAACAGCTCTGCAAAATTTTTTTAATGAAACTGTTATCTCTGGGTGAGGGAGCAAAGCGCAAAAAAGGCTAAGCAAGGCAATGAAAACAGAATGCTGTAAGCATATTGCAAGCATATTGCATGCCTTTTGTGTAAAGCATGAAAGATGGAGCAGGATGATCTCAAGATGAACCTCACTGCCCTGGTCACCCAATTTTGCTACACATCCCACCATGTCATTCAGATCCCACAGGATTCCATGCATTAACTCTGTTCCTGTCTCTCCACAGGCGCTACCAGACCTGCTGAGTTTCTTCAGAAATTTCTCATTTTATCTCAGATCTGTAGTATCACACTACTTTTCTTTTATCCCGATAATATCTTGATATATAACTATATCTGTATGTTATTTTGCTGGAAGATGGGTAATCAGGTAATCATGCTCTTCCTGTTATAGTAATTCTGCCCCAAATATAATTAGCTTCCATTTGTAGCTCTCATGAAAGAGAAATCATAGTGCTGTTTGATATTTTTTCACTGCTATAGTTTAAAATTCACAGTAATTACATAATTATTGCACAAAAGGAGAGAGACACGATGAGTATATGATGTACATTGCAGCTAAGTGACACATTTGACATTGGAAAATTACAAAGAAATTAAGACGAAATAATAAGAATTACCATTTAGATTAAATTTTGATAATACTAAGCAAATTGTTAGTTTTGTTTCTTTTTCTCAAATATTGCCTGACCTGACTATTTTCAGCAGTGTGTCTTTTTTATTGTAGTGCAGACCATTGCTGTTTTTAAGAGTTTTAGTTTCAATCTGGTCTTGCAAATCTGATCCCCAGATTTGTTCCACACCCATGTCACTTGCACAATACTGCATTAAAATACAGATCCTTTAATTGCACCGGAGGCAAGACTGGCAATGTGTAAAAGGTGGTCAGAAGGAACTGACCCCAGAGTGAAATTTTCAAAGGTAAATTTCAGCATTCCTAGGTTTGCTTTGTCATGTTAAATAAAACAGAGTTCAAAATCACATCTGATGAAAAGGGAGTGCCTCGAAAGCTAGTGCTTCGAAATAAACCTGTTAGACTATAACCGGGTGTTGTGTGATTTTCAACTTTGTCCACACCAGTAACACCAGCACCTCCAAATCATAAATCAAATAGGTGAGAGATCCAGCAGCATTGAAGTACAGACAAGTAGCTAAACAATCAGTGACGAGGTGCTAGTCCTGCTTTGTATGAATAACTCTTTTTACCAAGTTTACTTCAACGGAAACATCTAGGAGAAAGTGAGGACTGGAAATCAGAGCTGAAAAATGTGTTGCTGGAAAAGCGCAGCAGGTCAGGCAGCATCCAAGGAGCAGGAGAATCGACATTTCGGGCATAAGCCCTTCTTCAGGAATGAGGAGGGTGTGCCAAGCAGACTAAGATAAAAGGTAGGGAGGAGGGACTTGGGGAAGGGGCGTTGGGAATGCGATAGGTGGAAGGAGGTTAAGGTGAGGGTGATAGGCCGGAGAGGGGGCAAAGAGGTCGGGAAGAAGATTGCAGGTCAAGAAG
>NC_057711.1:56356513-56395340 GCF_004010195.1 Chiloscyllium plagiosum | reverse complement strand
GTGGAGTTTGCACGTTCTCCCCGTGTCTGCGTGGGTTTCCTCCGGGTGCTCCGGTTTTCTCCCACAGTCCAAAAATGTCCAGGTCAGGTGAATTGGCCATACTAAATTGCCCGTAGTGTTAGGTAAGGGGTAAATGTAGGGGTATGGGTGGGTTGCGCTTCAGCGGGTCGGTGTGGACTTGATGGGCCGAAGGGCCTGTTTCCACACTGTAAGTAATCTAATCTAATCTAATCTAATCCTCCTCATTCCTGAAGAAGGGCTTATGCTGAAACGTCGATTCTCCTGCTCCTTGGATGCTGCCTGACTTGCTGCGCTTTTCCAGCAACACATTTTTCAGTTCAACAGAAACATCACCTAATAGCTCCCTGCATGGCTTTAGCTGTTTATTTTTCCCAATCAGTGACATGAAAGTCATCTTCCATATGTTCGCAGCCCAAAAACAAGCTCTTCAAGGGACTTAATGAGCAGTTCTTTTCATGCTTTCATGAAATGTGGGTGCTGTTGAAGTGAAGGGCCAGCATTTGTTGCCCATCCCAGTTACCTTTGTGAAAACAAAATGAGCCACCTGCTTGAACCAATACAGTGCACTTAGCATACATATGTCCTTCGTGCTGAGGTTAACTGAAAGTGAGAAGGTTGTTGGATCTCTCTTCCTAACTTCGAAAATAACAACATGTTTTGAAGCTGTGAAGATTGGTATGCCATATGACAAACTTGAGAATTCATTCCAAACCAGAAATACATTTTGGAACTTGCCACTTATATATGAGGTTGTCTTATCCCTAGTCATACAATTGGCTCACTTTCTGAAATGTATTTAGTAACAATATGAAAATATAACTATCAGACATGCAACAAAATATTGTGATACGGAGATATGAACCAGAAAGTGCCAACAGTGTTCAAATTGCTCTTCTATCTATGTGACTTAATTGGGAGTTGTGTTGCAAAAGATTTTTGCTCAACACCTCCGTCAGAATCAGAGCAGCCACATGGGAACAGCTCTGATGAAAATTCCAGGCACTTTAATCATGTTCCCCTTTTGTATTACAGATTTATCAGAACTGTTCATGCATCCAACAAGTTGGAAATTCATTTGCTGCACAAGAAGGAAAATGTGGCTCTTCTTGTGGCAAGCTGCCTGTGTTTATGGGGTTGTTTCTGCTTGCTATCTTTTTCACGTTCATGACCAGCACACCAATTACAACATCTGTTCTCAGGTATGCTGTATATGCAATATCCAAAAAACAACAGCTATTTTGACATACCTAATTATTTTTGCCAAGCTTCGAGACATACGATATGATAAGATGTTTTTGAGGAATAAATAATTTAGATATTTTATCTCTATCCTTTTGATTATCCTAATCTGAATTGTACATACAGTAGTGCATAAAAGAACATAGTTTATTATTTGATACTTTGCATGAACATATTTGCCCAAAATATGAAGCCTTTTAATGTATGACATTTGTAATTTACATTCAGTGTGTCCTCACTAATTACTTACTTACTTACTAATTACTTACACATCTCCAAATTTCTCAGTCTGTACCCTCCACACCTGCCCAGACTGTGAAATGGTTGGTGTTCTGCTTGATGTCATCCTACTTGCATGTCCTGTGATTGAAAACAAACAAGGAAGCTCTCCACCGACAATCACTTTTGTCTCCGAGTTGATTACAGTGAGAGGGACCCTACAGTTTTGTACAATTCAGTGATAACATCTGTAGCTTGCAGGAGACCATTGAAATGCTCCAACATTGTGCCAACTGGACCTCCTCTTACTGAGCTACCTATCTACAACTAAAATGCCTGATGGCATGGTGGATCCATCCCTGGGGATCACGTGTAGTTCTGTTGTTAGTTTCTGCCCTGCCACATCCCCACCCCAATCCCTGCACTGAATAGAGGCCAGATTTGCCTTTCACGTGATAATAGTCTTTCAGCAACTGCCAGATATTATTGTGAACAAACAGCTAAGCACCACGGCGCTTGGGGTGAAAGTAAGAATTCAATTTGTTGGCATTGGCAGTAACCATTTATCTAAATGACTCATGCATTCTGAGCTTCGTAGCTTTTTATTTTGCTTTCTGAGAGAGCAGCAGTGATTTTACTCTGAGATCTGCTTCAAGACATTGAAAATACCTGAGCTCATTACAGTCTGACTTTTCTGTTCCTTCTGGTTTTGCTCTGGGCAAATTGGCTTGTTGGATCTCAGAATAGTTCATCAATGAATTGTTCTGAGACAGTAACTGTATAAGATGAGAGTATAAGTGTCGGGTAGCTCAAGAGTCTCCATTCCTGGTAAACCAATTCAATTTCTAAATGATCTGGGATTATCGATAGAAATATGGACCAGCAATTATTGTCCATCCCTATCACTGGCGGTGAGCCTTCTTGAACAGCTGCAGTCTGTTTGGTGAATGCCCACAATGCTATTAAGGATGGAGTTCCAGGATTTTGACCCAGCCACACTGAAGTAATGGCAATGTTCTTCCAAGTCAGGGTGGTGAGTGGCTTGGAGGGGAATTTACATGTGATGTCGTTGTCGTGAATCTGCTGCCCTTGAACTTCTAGATTTGGTGGTCCTGGATTTGAAAAATACTATTTAAGGAGCCTTGGTGAATTTTTGTAGTGCATCGTATAGATAGTACCATGCTGTTTCTGAACATCAGTGGTGGATAGAGTGGATGGATGGAGTGGATGTTTGTGAATGTGGTGCCAATCAAGTGGGCTGCTTTGTCTTGGATGGCATCAAACTTCTTGATTGTTGTTGGAGCTGTACTCAGCCACGCTAGTGGGGTGGATGCTATCTTGATCCTGACTTGTGTCTTGTCGCTGGCAGATAGCTCTTTGGGGATCAGGAGGTGAGTTACTCATTGTAGTATTCCTACCCTCTGACCTGCTCTTGTAGCTTCAGTACTTATATGGCTAGTCCAGTTCAGATCATGCTCAGTGGTAACCCACCCTCAGGATGTTGATTCAGTCATTGTAATGGCTATTGAATGCCAAGAAGAGATGGCAAAATTCTCTTTTATTGGAGATGGTCATTGCCTGGGATTTTTGTAGCACAAATGTTACTTGCTACTTGTCAGCTCAACCTGAATATTGTCCAGGTCTTGCTGCATTTTGACATGGACTATTTTAGCATATGAGGAGTCATGAATGGTGCTGACCATTGTGCAATCATCAGCAAACATTCTCAATTCTAACCTTTTGATGGAGCAACTGGAGGTCATCGGGCCAAGATTATTACCCTGAGGAACTCCTGCAGAGATGTCCTGGAGGTGACTGACCTTTAACAACCACAATCATCTTCCTTTTTGCCATGCATGACTCCAACTGCCAGAGAGTTTTATCCCCTGATTCCCATTGAATCCAGCTTTGCTCTGATGTCTCGGCAGTCATTCTCATTTCACCTCTTGAATTCAGCTGTTCTGTCCATGTTTCAACAAAGGCTAATAATGAGGTCAGCAGAGTGGCCCTGGCAGTATCTGAACTGAACATCAGTGAACAGCTATTGCTAAGCAAGTGCAACTAGATAGCTCCTTCCATCACTTTACCGATGATTGAAAGTAGACTGATGGGGCAATAATTCGCGGGGTTGGATTTGTCCTAGCTTTTGGACAATTTTCCAAATTTTAGCTTCACTGGAACAAGCAGCATGTTCTGGAACACCCTTATTCAGTTCTATTGCTTGAATGTTGTCAGGGCCCACACCCTTTGCAGTATCCAGTGCCTCCAGATGTTTCTTCATTTCACATGGAGTGAATCGAATTGGCTGAACACCAGCACCTGTGATGCTGGGGTCCTCTGGAGGAGGCCAAGATGAATCATACACTCAGCACTTCTGATTGAAGATTCTTGCAAAGGCTTCAGCCTTGTCTTTTGCATTGATGAGCAGGGCTCCCCCAGCACTGAGAATTGGAATCTTTGTGGAGCCTCCTCCAATGAGTTGTTTAATTGTGTACTACCATTTATGACTGGATGTGACAGGACTGCAGAGTTATGAACTGATGCGTTGATTATAGAATCCCTTAGCCCAGTTTGTCACTTGCTGATTATGATGTTTGGCACACAGGTAGGTCCTGTTTTGTAGCTTCACCAGGCTGACAACACATTTTTAGATTAGGCTCCATACAGTATGGAAACAGGCCCTTTGGCCCAACAAGTCCACGCCTACCCTTGAAAGAGTAACCCACACAGACCCATTCCCCTACCATATATTTACCCCTGACTAACGCACCTAACACTATGGGCAATTGAGCATGGGCAATTCACCTGACCTGCACATCTCTGGATTTGGATCTTTAGGTTTGCCTGCTCCTGGATCTAATACTTGTGTTGTCTAATTAACAGGACAAAGATAGAAATCTAACTGTTAACATTACTCTCCTTTAAAAATGTGAAACTTGATTTAATGAACCCTATTTACACAACCCTATTTACCAGACTTGTTGCTAAAATGTGGTTCTCAAGTTCAAATTGAGTTCAATGTGAACAAATGTGAACTCAAACACTTTGAACCTAAGGACCATAAGTTTAGAAGTGTATTTTATGTGTGGTAAGGGACCAAGAACTGTCAAAGAGCAAATGTGTTTGGGAAAATATAAATCATTTATTGCTAATAGGCAGGTACTAAAGTAATCAGAAGGGCTGTGGTAAAATTAACCTTTAATGCAAGAGGGTCAGACTACAAAGGGGAGAGAATTCTATGCCATCTATATAGAGCTTTGGTTATCTCCCAGTAGTCATTCATTTTAAAATTCTGTTTTTCTTTGGTCAAAATTGACATCCATCTTCTCTACCCAAGAGAGGAGCCTTCCAGGCTACATTGACAACGAATCCGTGCTGAATTTGACAAATTTAGCTATCAGTATGTGATGTTGAGCCTCCTTCCTTACCTGGACTTTCAGAGCACACAAGGGCACATAACAAGTGATCTAATTGGATTGCTTTGCTGAGGTTTGCTAATCACTGCAGATATACTCTCAAGACCAGCATGCAAGCATCCATCCCTTGGTGTGCTCTCCACTGAAAATGGCTTCTTTATGACTTCACAGCCGACCAGACCACTCCTCCCTAATGATTGTGTTACCTTCTGATGCATTCACTTTGACCGGTATATTTCTCCTAAAATAAGTGCAAATATCGTGTCAAACAAACAAAGGACTGTGGTTCAAACTTAAGACACTCACAAGTTAAAGAAAACAACTCTTATACAAATTAAATTAATGTTTCCTCAAACTAGGCTGACTACCTGAAAAACGCATATACTACCCGTTCTGGTCAATTTGATTGGGCTGCTGCATTCATTTCACTGAACTCCATCAATTGGTGCTTTCAGGGTTTTCTTAGTATGAAGGTGAATTTCAGATGGAGTCTTCAGTGGTACCTTCTTATCCAGTCACCTCACCTCTTGAGCTCAGCTCAATTGCCCATGTTTGAACCAAGGCTTTGATAACGTTCGGTGCTAAGTAGCCCTAGTGGAATCCAAAATGTGCATCAGATGTGCAAAATACTGAATGTATGGCTGGAATTTCTTAAAGCTGCTCCTACTCCATATCCATAACATTGCTCTGAGTGCACCACAGAACACTGACATAGTTTCAGCGTTGCAATTTACCACTCAGTAAATTTTTAACTTTCACTATACTGTTATAAAAAGATAAGATAACAAATTAACCAATGCTTTCATATTCTTCCGATCAGTCAGTGAAAGGGTGCTCACCTTCTACCTGAGCTGGGAAGAATGATCTTTAACATGGAATATTCGATATGAAATGATAATAAATATTCCTTACTAAATCTTTCTTTTTGTTTTCATATTATTATTTAGGTTTCATAATTTTACCTAGAATTCTAAAAAGATTTACTTACAGGTCTGTTCCTGATAACCAACGCTCGTTTTCATTGGGCATTCAATGGCTGTTTATAAGGATCCTAGGTAAGAAACTAAAATTACAGATGGCAGAAGTAGTTTCTTTACTAAGAGAATAGTAGGAGCGTGGAATGCCCTGCCTGCAACTGTAGTTGACTTGCCAATTTTAAGGGCATTTAAATGATCTTTGGATAAACATATGGATGAAAAATGAAATAGTGTAGGTTAGATGGGCTTCAGATTAGTTCCACAGGTTGGAGCAACAATGAGGGCCTGTACTGCGCTGTAATGTTCTATGAAACTGTTGGTATTCTAAATGAACAACCAAATAAGATGTAAAATATAATACTGCAAATGCTGGAAATCTGAAATAAAAACAAGAAATGCTTGACTCATTCAGCAGATCGGGCAGCATATGCAGAATGCAATTGAGTTTTAGATTAAAATAACTTTTCATCAAGACAAGCATCAGGATCAGATCACACTGAATGAAAATCCCACTTGCAAATGAAGGAATATCACACAGGTTCCCACATAGAATGGCATTCAGGCATTCAAGAGGAACTAAGCACCTGATACAATGTCTAAGAAGTGCCCTGGATTTGTGTTGGACTGAGACTGTTGTTCAAGTGGAATCCATCATAAAGCAGCAGGGACTCAGTTTCAAGCTCAAAATCAGAAATTGTGAGAGAAACCCAGGAGGTCTGGCCATATCTGTGGGGAGAAAACAGAATTAATATTTTGAGTCCAGTGACCCATCTTCAGAACTGATAGTATCCAGGAGAATTGGTACTTCTTCTGATGGAGAAGGAGAAGTGAAAAAGGAATGAGTGGATAAGTGGAGATGGAACCCAGAGAGAGAGAAAGAGAGGATAAAAAGCGTCATTTTAGGTTGTCTGTTACATGGCTTAGTAATAGGAACTGTTAACTTGGAGCAAGAGTTGACTCGCTTCTTACAACTTGTGATATTCTCAAGGGCAATTAGGGATAGGCAATAACTACCAGCCAGCCAGTGACACCCATACCCAATGAATTAATTAATAAATAAAAGTTCAGGACATGGTTCGAAACTGGAAACAAATTCACTGACCTCCGGATGGCTACACTGGAGACTAGACTAAGGAGAGAACCTGAATATTGAGTACTTTGAACTTGATCCTGAGTATCAGTAGTACAGCCTGAGTTCAGGTTTCCCTCATGTCTAAGTCATATGGGGGTGGGACTTGCTGCTCTGAGTCTTGCTCAACATTTTTAAAAGTCGTTGGAGTCTCTGGAACTCTGTGAAAAATTAGGCCAAGAAATCTTCACAGTATGCATTGGCGGACTTAACTTAGTTTACAGTGAATATTAACAAAATTGGCCAGAGTTCAGTACCAGCAATCACATTTTGGCAATCAGAGTAGCTGGCATCAGAAATGGAAAATGTTACACAGTTGGAAGATAAGTCATTCTAAATCTGAGATTCATTGTTCTGACAAAAAAGTGAAGGACTGATTATGGGAGTGCTCAGTGATTGAAGTAAACAACAAAAATATGGAAGAATAGAGTGGGAAGGAAGAGTGAGTGAGCAGACAAAACATTTGAAGAAGTATTACAGCTCATTGATCAGAGTCCATTTTAAAACAAAAACATCCTTTTCAGTTCTTCGACATCCACTATGTATGGAAGAAATCCAGACTCTGATTACCACTTATTAAAGAAGTTTCCAATTATACACTGTGTAATCAAAACAGACACCAACAGTGTAACAATGAAAATTTTTAGAAGTTGAGATTATATTAATCATAATTTAGGTAATATTAATCATATTCTGTTAAGATACATTTTTAAAACATTAAAAGTTAAAGCATTAATTTATTTGCCTTCCCCCATTTTCTGTTTCCTATTTTCTTTCATTTCTGTCTCATTCTTTTACTTTTTTGACTTCTAATATACTTTATCAATAAATCTAAAGCAAGTCCACTTCCTTTTCTTTTAGCGTGTAACTGAACATTCATTTTGGAGGGGAAGCAAGTCTTAGATGATTTATTTTTACTACCAAATTAAAGCTTAAAGATAATTTTAAATTAAATATGAAAAATGTACATTGTTACTGAATAGTTGTTTCTGGCAAAAACCACTAATAACCCTTTCTTAAACACAAACCCATGATAGAGGGTGTATACAGTATAGTGTATTAGAATAAAAATGTCAATTTCAGCAGAAAATAGAATTAACTGTTCAGCAATATTCCTATAACTAAAGAATAAGACGTGCAAAGTAATTACATTGCAGCTAGCTCGGACGTAGCGCTGATAGTAAAATTATAGATAACTACCCAATAGCATAGTGAGTTAAGATAGTCAGCAGTTCTTCTATTTTGATTACATAGATCCAAGGCTTGATATATGGACAGGGATACACTTAGTATATTAGCCAGGATAGTTGTAAAGTTGCTGCAAAAGACTTCAGTGTCTGGGTTAGAAAACGGCCAGATGTCCACATTAGTGGGCATCTGATACGGACAAAGTTGGGCTGAGTTGTTCAGAAAATCTATCGATGTTTTCTAATCAATCTATTCCAAAATGCAATGACACAACTCTGGAGCAAGTGAAATTTGAATCCAGGCATCCTGGCCAAGAGGTAGGGACATTACCACTGTACTACAAGAGCCTTATTTTGGACAACTTGTATAGAAATAAGAGCAAATGTTACTAGCTTAATAAGAAATTAAGAACCAGGAGCAGGAGTAGGCCATCTGGCCCTTCGAGTCCGCTCCGCCATTTAATACTTCATGGCTGATCTTTTCATGGCCTCAGCTCCTCTCACCCACCCTCTCACCTTCGTTCCTTTAATAAGCTAAACAGGTTGTTTTTGTTTACTTTCATTTATTTCACTAAAACCAAAACTCCTAATGTTGGACTTTTAACTTTTCATTTACTGACTTATAGGCACCATTCCAGGACCAATTCTATT
This sequence comes from Chiloscyllium plagiosum, assembly GCF_004010195.1. NCBI lineage: Eukaryota > Metazoa > Chordata > Chondrichthyes > Orectolobiformes > Hemiscylliidae > Chiloscyllium > Chiloscyllium plagiosum. The sequence continues at coordinate 56,386,501 of NC_057711.1, read as the reverse complement.
TGGTACAGTGATTGATCTATCTTGCGTCCTGTGGAATATGGATGCGTGTGGTGTTAAAGGTGCATGCTGGACATATGATAACCCAAAAATGGCCAGTTTGATTACAGCCATTGGTAAGCTTTCCATTCTGTTTCATTGAGGAGAATATGAACATATGCAAATCAATTCAAAACTTGAATAAGCAAACACATTCCTTAATGTCTCATTGAATTAAAGTGCTAGCATAATATGAGGAGGCTTCCAATATAATTCAGCTACTAGAGCAGCTGGATTTGTTACAGTGAATTTAGTGGTATGATAATTTCAGTTGTATTAAATGATGAAATGTTCCTGGTCACAGCAGTCTATGGTCAATCCAAACTATAATGTTTTATTTACTGCAAAATAAGTATATGAGCAGCACACAAGTTAACATTCATACCCACAGCTTTTATATGGTGCATCTGAATGACAAAATACATTTGCATTGGTATAAAAGGCACAATCTTGCATACAGTGGAATATGTTTCAGATGAAATTAACCCTTATTTACTAAGTGTGCTTCTAATTATTTTCTCTTCTTGTCTGAGATGAAAATGATTATGTCCCATATTGTTACATTTCAATGTCTGTATAATCATTGTACAAGTTAGGTTTGATTAATTTAGCTAGTCAGAAATACTGGCAGACAAATTGTAATTTATTTTTGTGATGTTGGTTGGGAGTTAAGTATTGTTGAGGGCACAGGGGTGGTTTCTTGACTCATCTATGATGTTGTGCCATGGGATCATTTACATCCATCTGAAACTGTAGAAGTGGCCTCAGTTTTAATTCGCATTTGAAACATGGTACCTTCTACAATACGACGCTTCCTTGTGTGCTGCACTTGAATGTCGGCCTAACATTTTGTGTTTCAGCCTCTGGGGTAAGACTTGTATCTACAGCCTTCTAACTGAGAGTCAAATGTGCCACCAACTGAGCCATAGCTAACACTGCAGAATCTGCAAAGTTTTGAAGGGGTTGGGTCGAGTGGGTCGAGAAAATATTTCCACTTGCACGATGGCTAGAGAAGGCTGATTTGAGATAATTGGCAAGAGTGTGGGAGATAACATTTTTGGCAATCTAGAATATACTGCCTGAGAGGATGGTTGAAACAGATTCCCTGGTCTATTTCAAAATGATGTTTCATACATACCTAAAACAAAATTTACATTTCTAATAGAACAAATGCTTTATAGAACTGGCACAATAGCCTTTTTTTGTGCTGGAAGATTCTATGTCAATATAATTTAAATCTGCATGTTCTGTTTCTAGGCACATGTGCCAAAATGATCTCGATTATTGCACTTGTTGCAGCTTCTTTGCTGTATAAACCACCACAGATTAGTGAAGCTGCAGAACAAACAACTGATCAGCCAGTTCAACGGTGGAAATCCTGGGCTAAGACCAAGTTTTAATTGTGGTTTAGAAATAATGTGTTTACCAACCTTTAAAGCAGTGCAATAATGAATGCATAACATACTGTAAAACACACAAAAAAAAACATTTTATATATACATTTCTTTCCTAAGTATGACAATGATTGGAAATTTCTGTCTTGGATGGCTTCTACTTTAAAGTGTATGTCTATCATTTAAAGTAATTAGATTGATTTTGATGTAACTTTGCTCTACTGTTCAGGTCTGATCAGAAACCATCTCCTTTTTCTAAACCTTTTCCTCATTATGATTTTTTGGTAAACACAACAACTGGTGGAAATTGATTTAAAAATGCCCATTACCACTATATGAAAGCATGAGAAATACGCAAACTGCTTTAGTAGATATTGGAGGTGCCCAGTGACTGTCTACTGTTCTTGATGTTTCACAGGTGAAGAAAGTGATATCTAGCCTTTATTTTGGCATCCTCCAAAAATAGTAATTAACTAAATGTTATTGCTAAATAAATTGCCAATGAAATACTTTAGGAAGCCTTTAACAAATGAATAGAATAGAACTAAATATAGAAACTACATATATAATAACTATAAGTGCCCATGTATTTCTGCTTCAGATTTGACTTCTATTTTTCATTATTGTTTCTTGCAGCCCACTTTGAAACTACATTAATTAATTCAACCCTGTAGCCGAAATACTTTTCTAACTCAGGTCTAGTGCCATTGAATAACCGTTTCTAGGTCCATGTTCTTTTATACCCTTATGTCGTGTTGTCCTAGCCTTCCACATAGCTATCTTGTTAATATTTTTCTTTTAGTGGCCAAACAGAATGAAGGAGTCCCAATTTAGAATGTCAAGCTGTTTAACTGGGTCATAATAGAGATGTGACACTTCTCATTAAATTCCCTGAGTTGAAGAAGAGGGAAAAAACCCTTTTAACCCAAATCCTATCCTTATCAACTTGCACGGTGCTTGTTTAAGAGTTACTACTGCTATAAGGAGGATTGGTTATGGTATTAACAAACCAGCAATGCTTCTGAGGCTGTATCCTGGTATGAGCTGAATCGAACCCAAAAAGATGGAATTAAAAATAACAAAAGTAACAGAAGGTAAAAGGGAAAATCTTGGAATCCAAATGAGCACTACAGGAATGTTGGGCTGGTCTGCAAGTTTAATTTGCCCATGGTTTGAACTTCTAGTCCCAGATTATTCACTTGTGGACAAATAACGAACATTTATCAAGCAATTTCAACCTGGAAAGGAGGCAAAATTGGAGGAAAGCTGTCTCTTGTTTTCTCTCTGATGTTACTAAATAGCCACAGAAGACTAAAAACAAAGAACTGTGGATGCTGGAAATCTAAAACAGAAATAGAAATTGCTGGAGAAATCCAGCACAGCTGGCAGCATCTGTGGAGAGAAAACAGAGTTAACATTTCAGGTCCAGTAACTCTTCTTCAGAATTGATATCAGATAGGAAATGGTTGTATATGTGCTCTCCACAGATGCTTCCAGACCTGCTGAGTTTCTCCAGCAATTCTTTGTTTTAGATTTTGGTAGCCACTGAAGACTGGTATTAGTGGAAGACCTGGGTGTAAATCAGCTTCTGATCATCTTAGTTATAGTTAGCACAGAAATTGGAAGACTAAAATTAAAGGAGCCTAAAATATTATTAAACATAAGGCTGTTTCACCATTAGCAATTTCTCTTCACTGAGAAGAACAATTTGTTTTAGCCTATGGAAAATGAACAGTGTCTAATCTCACCCCAATAGCTCTTAATAGAAAGTGTCCCTGTGCCAGGCCATAATGATCATTACAACCATTTTCTAGTGCAAATATTGATACAAAGCTATGCAACCATCAAATAAGCAACTATTTGATAATCTGAATGTAGTGTCATGACTATCTTTTCTCGATTCCATATTAAACCTCTTCAACGTATTGTCTGTTTAGACTAACTAATAAAAAAACAAGGCAATGTCCAAGCACCATTCCAAACACACTTATGCCCAAGTGTTCCAAGCAAAATATTTGAAAAGTCACTATTTGTCCCTGTTTGGACTTTGGTTATTTCTGTTTCCACTTCGTGTATCTTGAATCAGTAAAAAGCATGTATATAACTGTAAATATAATTATTCTGGTAAAGTGTCAATGAAAAACTTTTGAAATGTTTTCAATTGTGTGATTTTCTTGAAAATTTTCCAAAAAAAGTTTTCAAATTTGTAATTTTGTCATTTTGAGCAATAAAGAAAATTTATCAAAATACTAGCATTTTGGATTATTGAGGTTACTAACATCCTGAGTCGAAAAGTGTGATGCTGGAAAAGCACAGCAGATCAGGCAGCATTCAAAGAGTAGGACAGTCGACATTTTGGGCATAAGCCCTTCATCAGAAAAGTTCAGGGGGAAGAGTGCTCAGATATAAGTCGTGGGGGGTAGGGCTGCTGGGAAGGCGTTTTAGGGAAAATCTCTGGGATACACACACAAAACAACCCCACTGCCCTGCGACCGTCCAACTTAACTCCCACTCCCACTCTCCAAGGACATAAAAGTCCTGGGCTTCCTCCACTACCAAATCAAAGCCGCCCCACTAGTGGAGGAAGAACGCCTTCATCTTCTGTCTTGGGACTCTTCAAGCACATGGCATCAACATCGACTTCACTAGTTTCCAAATCTCCCCTCCCCCCACCTCATCCCAAATCCAACCCTCTAACTTGGCACCGCCTTCTTGACATGCCCTACCTGTCCATCTTTCTTCCCATCTATCCACTCACCCTCCCACCGACCTATCACATGTACCCCCCCATCTACCTTCCCCCAGCCCTACCCTCACTTAGCCTACTTATCTCTCAGCCCCCTTCCTCTTCCACATTTCTGATGAAGGGCTTATGCCAGAAATATCAACTCTTTTGCTCTTCAGATGCTGTCTGACCTACTGTGCTTTTCCAGCACCACACTTTTTGACATTGAGTCTCCAGCTCCTGCAGTCCTCGCTTTCTCCTAGTAACTAACATCCTGAAGGTTACAAACATCCTGAACATTGCCATTGATTAAAACCTAACTTGACCAGTCAAATAAATACTGTGGGTACAAAAGCAGACCAAAGGCTGTAATTTCTACAGAAAGGAACTCCTTTCCTGTCTCAAAAGATTCTGTCTTCCATCTAAAGGCAGAAGTCAGGAGTATGATGGAATGCTCCACTTACCTGGATGAATGCAGGTCCAACAACTTTCAGAAGGTCAACAGTATGTGGGACAAAGCATTCCACAGGATCATACACTATCTACCCACTGAAACATTCAATCTTTTCTTTAACCAGTGCTAAGCCATTTACAAGTTGCACTACAACATTTGAAGTTCGTTAATAGCACCTTCCAAATCTGCAAGCTCTACCATCTGGAAGGATAATCACATCAACTACATGAGAATACCTCGCTTGCAAGTTCCCCTTCTAGTCACACACCATCCTGACTTGGACCTATATAACTAGTCTTGCACTGTTGCTAGGTCAAAAGCTAGAACGTTCTTTGTAAAAACATTGTGGGTGTACCTACGCTCGATGGACTGCAGGGATTCAAGGTTCACCATCACATTCTCAATAGCAACTGGGGCTGAACAGAAAAGGTTGAATATGCCAACAATATTCATATCCAAAGAGCAAATAAAACAAAGTTTTTTGTCCATAAAGTTTTATAAAAAAATAGTTTTAATGACCAGTTTAGATAAGCCTTTCATAATAGCGAAAGAAGTAAATGATACTGGTAAAATGAAGATTATTTGTAAGTTGAAGTGGAATTCACAAAAATTAATAACTAGTCACTGAACAAAATCAATATGAATCAAGCATAACGGCACCTTTAAGGTCTTGCTCCAGGATTTAGGTACTTAATCTAGATTGGAACTTCAATGCAGTAATGTATTTTTGAATGATTTGTCATGTACATTCAGAAAATTCCAACAAATAACTTGACTGTGATGCATTTTAATACATGCATCATACAGAGCATTAGCCACCAGTGTATCTTTGAGAAACTCTTTGAGCACCAACAATTTCTGGTCTACCAGAAATGTGATATCCAACTATTGCTGGAAATGTTTGTGCATAAATTCATATTGATGCCAGAATCAAACTTAAAGTATTAACCTTTTACCTTAGCCTGCTTGGCACACCCTCCTCATTCCTGAAGAAGGGCTTATGTCCAAAACGTCGATTCTCCTTCTCCTTTGATGCTGCCTGACCTGCTGCGCTTTTCCAGCAACACATTTTAAGGTATTAACCTGTCCACTTTGGTGTCAAAGTGCATACATGGCCATTGCAAAAATGTCTGCTTGAAGTTATGTGCAGCCGTAGTCACAAATTCAAATCATTAAATGCACATGGATGGGAACACTATTCGAAACAATACTTGTAATCCTATCAGCTGCTCAATCACTAGGTTCAGTCAAGTAGTGGTTTTCCAACTTGTACTGAATCTCTGTTTCCACTGAAGCCTGTTCTGTACTCAACCATTAAGGATGCTATTTCATCAGTCCTGACTCTCCTGAGGCACATCATGCCCAGTTAATGTAGTGTATACAGATGTAGCTCTCCAGATTAATTTTGATGAATCATTACCTTCCAAGCATGTGGGCAAGGAAAGATGAGATGGAGGGAAAAGGACAAGAGGTAAAGGTCAAGGAAAACAGGACAGAAGGCATGATGCTGAATGGCAAAGGGGTGATGGTGCAAGAGAGGAGGAGATTGGTACTGGGAATTCCTTGTGGTATCCCTCCAATCTCTTGTTCAATATTACAGAAATGTTTGACCCACACTCCTCTCCCCAATGTGGGCTTAATGGATAATCATGGCATTTTGTGGTCTTCTGTTAAGATAGCTCTGTCTGATTTTCTGTTTTTAAATCTGAGAATATATGTAACTTCAGCAGGCTTCCTTGTGACCTTTGTAAAGACGATTAGCTTTATCAATAAGGTATATAATATTATAACCCCAAGTTCATGAGAGGACATTAATGAGGTAGATGAAAGGACAAGGTATACTACAGTCAAATATCCTGATGATGCAAACATAGGCGGAAACAAGTTGGGAGCATATATATAGAGTCCTCAAAGGGATATAAGTTTAGGAAAATGTGAAGTTATTTACTTTAGTGGGGAAGTTGGAAAAGCAGGATATTACACACATTGAGTGAGATGAAAGAATATTGTTGTAGAGGAGGATTTGGGTGTTATTTGCTCATCAATCATGAAGTATGTAGTATGCAGTGAGCAATTAGAAAGGCCTTTATAGCAAGGGTTGAAGTATAAAAGTTGAGAAAGCTTCCTACAATTGCACAAGACATTGGTGAGACCATACCTACTATACAATTTCATGTCCTAATTTAAGGAGGGATATCCTTCCATTGGAGGCTGTTCATAGAAGCTTCATGAGACTGAACTCCGAGATGAAGGCATTGTTATGAAGAAAGGTTTAACAGGTTGAACTTATATTCAATGAGGTTGGAAGAATGAAAGGTGATTTTATTGAAACAAAACATTTTAAGCTTTTTATTAGAGTTGATCTCAGAGTATGTTTCCACTTATGGAGCAAGCCAGAGCTGAAGGCACAGTTTCACAATATAGAGCTTTCAACTTAAGACAGGTTTCTTCTGGTTATTAGTATTTAGGATTCTCTCCCCCAGTCAGAAATGGAATTTGGGCCTTTGAACCTATTTAATTGTGAATTAGACAGAGTTTTGATTGGCAAGGGAGTCAAGCGTTACGAAGAAAGGGAAGTTAAGGCCATGGACTAGATTATTTGTGACCTTATTGTATGATGGAGAACATTCAAAGGGCTGAATGGCCTACTCTTGCTCCTATTTCCTATGATCAGTACAGCCTTATTATCCTTGTAGTTCATTCAAAATCAAATTCAGGAAAATGTGCAAATTTATGAAGCAACTGAATTACATCCATGTTTAACAATTAACTGAGTTAATGATGAACCACCCTTTGCAGCTGCTTAAGTGTCCATCTTCAGCAGTCACCTTCTGCTTCTACAAAGGAGGATCCAATAGCCTAGATGTTAGCTGTCCTCTGGAGGTGTAAGTTGAGGTGGCTGGAGAGATGTAAGTGGTAGCAAAATCATAGTAAAACACTGACTGGAGGCTCTGCTGTCATGTGGAAAGTCCACCAGATAAACACTGGTAGTTTCCCGGTATGTTGCCAAAGTGGCTGCTTCATGACCTACCAAGGGCTTCTGAGAGTAGACCTTTCACAGTGGCAAGGGTCCGTCTGCTAGTCAGGGAATGGTACATGACAAAAAACTTGTCTTCAAGGGTGACTCAATATGAAAGCAACATGATGCCTTTGTTTGTTAGCAGAAATGGTGCTGAGCTGCTGGCCTTCTGATTGTACCAGAAGCTCTCGGAGAAGGCTGCCTCTTCAGATTGATGGTGGTCCTGGTGAGTGCCAATTGGCTGCAACAGGTAAATTGTACCTGGCGCCTCCAGGTCAGATGCCAGGCGTTGGTGCAGGTCTGGTTCCATTTCTGTTCCCAGCAGCAGTGCTGCTTACTTACTGAGAAAAGTCTGGCTAAGGCAACTGTCTATTCGGGAAATCACAGCTGAATCATATTAATAAGAAGCTTCAGATACCTTTGCCTGAAATATATCATACAGTCATGGAATAGTTGGAGTACAAAAGGAGGTCTTTCGACCCACCATGGTAGTACTGGCTCTCTGTACTTACATCTGACTGAGTCCAAGTCACCTGACTTTTCCCCACAATCCCTGCACTTTTTTTCCTCTCTGGATATTTAACCAACATTGGAAATGATTGGTTGGAATATTTTCAAGCCAGTTATTAAGATGAGAAAATGAGAATTATTTAAGCACTAAAAATACAGAAACTAAGTATTGTTGAATTTTTCAGTTTTTATGATCAGAGGTTGTACCAACTTTTCCTCTGTTTAGCAATATGCCTAACTTTGGGGTACAGTTATGCTGATATTCTTCACCAATAGTTTTTTGCTTCCTCTCCTGAAGAGATTCACCTTTTACCGACTTCTAGTTACACAAGAACTTTGATGGTAAAGGTTAACAGGGTACTTAGCCCGAGAAGTAATCATATTCTATATTGACTTTGTGCACACACAGTTCTAGAATTGAGAGAAGAGAACCTGTGAAAAGCAATCAGGACCAACTCGCGTACCAGTAAGCGCCAAGAATAGTGACAGTTCCACTCTGTCTCCCTTTGCTGAAATTTGCCAGCTCATCATGCACCAAAATTGAACATGTGTGTTTTCTGATACAAAGGGTTTAGTTACTTACTGGATGAACTCACTGAGTAGCTAGAGGAACAATGCCCAATTATTCTAAATATCCTATGAACCACTGTTAGTCAGTAAAACTAATGTCTACAAGGGTGACATGTCATACAAGTATTTTACACTATTTTTCAAAGCACTTCAAAAATTGTTGGCTCATCACTGAGGCATTTTAAGATTCACAGTAACATTTCTGTAGCACATCCAAAAATAATTTCAGAGCAGCATTTTCCATTTTCTCAGCCTGTGTTATAAAAGGAGGCACATTCCATCTGGCTAAAAAGCATGCTGTTGGTTTATTTGGTGTTGTATAAGAGCCAAAATATTTTAAGGATGAAACATAATAGCAAACTTACGAGGCTGAAGAGTTGAGAAATATATGTGAAAGAACAGTGCAGATGGGTAAATTATTAAACTACAAGAAAAAGAAAGGGAATGATAAAAGGAATATTCTTAACAGGATATATTCTGAGATACTTTCCAAGGTCACTATAAATTGCTGCTGATTGTATTTGCTGCTATAAATTCTACATCCTAACTTTAATGAAAAATAAAAAAGCTGCTTCTTAAACATTCACAATTCTGTCCATTTAGTTTTTTTCTGCAGCTCACTGTAAAATTATATCTTCAGAGGAGCTTCGCTGTGATTTTATTCACCATAATATGCTGACAAAATCTTATAAAACTACAAACAGCTTTATAAATCACCCTGTCTGAACATGCTATGACATACCTCACGGCAGGTGGGAGTTGAACCCAGAGTCCAATTGGGAAAATATGTTGTGTGCAAGATACTAACTATTAGTGCAGGCAAAAGTGAGGACTGAAGATGCTGGAAACCAGAGTTTAGATCAAAGTGGTGCTGGAAATGCACAGGAGGTCAGGCAGCATCCGAGGAGCAGGGAAATTGATGTTTCGGGCAAAAGCCCTTCATTAGTGTGACATGATAACCATTAATTAAAGTAATTAATTGTTCATGCACATTTCAACTATTTGACAAATTCACTCAATATTAAACATTACAAAAACAACAATCAAGCCAGTGAAATATGCCTGTGTTTTTTTCAAAATCAAATGCAAGAAGATTAGTAAAGCATTATTTTGAAACATGCAATTTCTGATAGGTTTGTAAAATGTATTGAGATGTAAAATGCACTGAGTTCAGAAAAGAGCTGATTAAAGTCATTCTTCCCTTGCATTTAAAACAATGACAGAGCCATTTCATTTTTGCCAGCAGGTGTCAGTTTTGGCTTAGCCCTAGCACTTGTAGGCCAAGCCTCTTTCCTATAATCTAGACTGATTCATCATTGGTGTCCTGAAGCAATGTTGCAACCTTAGAAGTGCAAATTTTTCAATGTGACATTAAACCAAGGCCCTACCTCCTCCAGAGATAGCTGTAGAGTTTCTATGATTTATTTGAAGAGCAGAAATCAAGTTTATCTTATGCTTTAAGCAACGTTTATTCATTACATCCATCAACACCATGGGAAAGCAGATTATTTGGAGAAAAAGCTGATGGCTGGTTGTGAGATTTTGTTGTGTGCATTTTGATGAAGTAATTCACCTCTAAAGCACTCCATGTGATCCTAGCACATGTCAAGACATCTTGAGGTCATGAAAAGCCTAACAAAATAACAAGTCATTTCTTTATAAAAAAACTTTGAGTATAAGTTCTTCTAATGTTATTACAAACCAACTCGCTTATGATATACAGTGCTTTTTCATGAACAAGATTATTTTAGCTTTTTATATTTTATCATACAGAATCAAATTAGTATTGTGAATACATTAGAGGAGACATGATATTGTTAGAAGGATCATAAAAATGGCATGGTGGGAATTGAGAATGTACACTGATCAGGTTATGGACACTAAAATATATGATAGTTTCGGGATTGTTGCCTACTTAGAAATCAATTGTTGTTTATATCAACACTAACATAAAATTCTTTTTGGATCAACCAATTGACAACACACAGCAAGGAAACATCTGTTGCCCTCTAGTGGCACGAGTAGGCAACATCTGAACCTGAAGAAAATATGAACAGGTGCTCCAATTCTATGAACATAAATTTAGTGGGAGTAAGTGGATCTAATTGTTATGAAAGAAGAAAGTAAAATTACTTATTTGATTACCTTGCCAATAGGCATTTAATCTCTTTCAATGAAAAATTAGAACATCAAAGAGAACAATAGCAACTTTAGTTTATGTAGTATCTTCAACATGTTAAAACATTCCAACCTACTCTCAAAATACAAAGAAAAATTGGGAAGACAAATGTAAGTCACATTCTTTGACAAAATATGCTGTATAGAACTTTTTGCATAGTCCCTTCATTTCTATAGATCTGAATTCAAATTCAGGGCAGATTAAAACTGGAATTATACCCTCTTACTCAGCTTCATAGATATTAGATTAGATTACATTAGATTACATTACATTACATTACAGTGTGGAAACAGGCCCTTCGGCCCAACAAGTCCACACCGACCCGCCAAAGCGCAACCCACCCATATCCCTACATTTACCCCTTACCTAACACTACGGGCAATTTAGCATGGCCAATTCACCTAACCTGCACATCTTTGGACTGTGGGAGGAAACCGGAGCACCCGGAGGAAACCCACGCAGACATGGGGAGAACGTGCAAACTCCACACAGTCAGTCGCCTGAGGCGAGAATTGAACCCGGGTCTCGCGCTGTGAGGCAGCAGTGCTAACCACTGTGCCAATATTAAGTGAATTAATTATAGCAGCCTCAGTCCAACTGTTAAAAAGCAAATTATTGCAGATGCTGGAGTTCTAAAGTGGAAACAGAAAGTACTGGAGAAAGTCTGCAGATCTGGAACATCTGTAGAGAGAGAAACAGAGTTAACATTTCGGGTCCAATATCCCTCTTCTCCAGAAGTGAAGATGGCTGAAAAATGACAATTTTTATGCTGTTGATAATGGGGGAGAAGAAGGGAAGGGAACAGGTGGTGATGGTGCCCAGAGCAAAGACAAAGAAAGAGCTAATGGGAGTAGAAGAAAGACATAGATTGCAAAGCGAGCACTAATGGTAGGTGTGAAGTGTCAAAAACAAGTTGGCTTTGCTAAACTATTTATTTCAGTCTAACTCTTCATAGGTAAAATTAGACAGCACAAAATTTATCCAGCATATAATACTAATTAATATAACTCAAATAACACAAGCTGAGTATGATCTTGATGCAGTTCATTTTGTTCATATTTTTGAATCAGCTGATCGTGAACTCAATGCCAAAGTCAGGATGAACATAATGTCCTGACATTCTAGGGCCAACTCTCATCCTATTCCTGCAGCAATAGGATATGACCTTTATATGAGTATTTATAGGGCCTTCAAACAGACCTCTGCAGGATATGCCTAGAATATGCATTTGTACATCCACTAAAGCAAAAAGATAGGACCTTGACTGAAGAAATCATTTGAGAACAACTGCTCCTATTCTACCTTCATGGATATAAATGTTGCATTCTTGGGGCATCACAAGAACTCCATCTGACATTCCCTCTCTAATTCAGTCAGAAGAAATTAGGAAGCATGTTCAGGCCCCTCCATGATACAGCAGAGAGGCTGGAATTCTTTTGGAGTTAAGTGCAGTCCTAAATTCTTGGATATGCCCCAACCTCAGGCACATATCATGCATTCTTGGAGCTAAGGAATTTTGGGTCAATAATCCAATCTAACATATTGGTAATGTTGGGTGATGCATTGTAGGATTATTTTGATTATGTATTAAAGACCCTATTCACAAATCAGGTGAGATTTTCAGAAACAATGTTGTATTTAAATTGCTTGCTATACTTTCCTAAACATTGCATTTTTAAGGTTAATTCAATGGCTGCTTTGGATATTATGAGTCACTGAATTGAATTGAATTGAATTGTATTTATTGTCACATGTAGTGAGCACAGTGAAAAGATTTGTCTTGCGAGCAATACAGGCAGATCACAGAGTTAAATAGCATAGATAAGTAAATAATAGTTAAACAGCGGCAAAAATCAATACACAGGTACAGGTGAATGCTAAGAGTTTGTGAGTCCATTCAGTATTCTAACAACAGTAAGGTAGAAACTCTTTCAAAACCGGCTGGTGCGTGTGTTCAGGCTTCTGTACCTTCTCCCCGATGGTAGAGGTTGTAGAAAAGCATTGTCAGGGTGGGATGGATCTTTGAGAATGCTGGCGGCCTTTCCTTGACAGTGGGCCTGGTAGATAGATTCTATAGATGGGAGGTTGGCCTTTGTGATTGTCCGGGCCGAGTTCACCACTCTCTGTAACCATCTTTGATCTTGAATGGTACAGTTGCCAGACCAGGTAGTGGTATATCCAGACAGAATGCTCTCGACGGCGCACCTATAAAAATTGGCAAGGGTATTTGCCATCATGCCAAATTTTCTTGCTGCCTGGGGAAGAAGAGACGTTGTTGGGCCTTTGTAACCAGTGCATCCACATGAAGAGTCCAAGAAAGCTTGTTGTTGATGACCACTCCCAGGAGCTTGACACTCTCCATTCATTTCATCTCTGTGCTATGAATGTATAGAGGGGCATAAGTAACATCCCACCGAAAGTCAATAATGAGTTCCTTGGTTTCGGCGGCATTGAGAGCTAGGTTGTTCTCAATGCACAATTTTTCCAGGTCTTCCACCTCCCATCTATAGTCTGTTTCATTGCCATCTGAGATTTGACTGACTCTGGTGGTGTCATCAGCAAACTTGTAAATGGCATTAGTCTGGTATTTGGTGACGCAGTCATGGGTATACACTGAGTACAGTAGGGGGCTGAGTACGTACCCCTGGGGGGCTCCAGTATTGAGTGTTAGTGGGGATGAAATATTGCCCCCATTCTTCACTATTTGTGGGCTGTGAGTCAGGAACTGAGGATCCAGTTGCAGAGAGTGGGGCTTAGTCCGAGATCACTAAGTTTAGCAATCAGTCTCGAGGGGATAATAGTGTTGAAGGCTGAACTGCAGTCAATAAGTAGGATTCTTACGTAGCTATTCTTGGTGTCAAGATGTTCTCAGGGAGGAGTGAACGGCAAGTGATATGGCATCTGATGGGGATCTGTTTGTCCAATAAGCAAATTGGAGTGGGTCAGGAGTAGTGGGGAGGCTGGAGTTGATTAATGCCATAACCAGCCTTTCAAAGCACGTCATGGCCACCGAAGTTAGGGCCACTGTGCTGTAGTCATTGAGACATGCTGCATGAGCCTTCTTAGGCACAGGGATGATGTTGGCCCTCTTGAAACAGGCAGGAACAGTGGCCTGCTGCAGGGAGAGGTTGAAGATGTCCGAGAAGACTTCTGCCAGTTGATCTACGACTGCTCTGAGTTCACAGCCTGGTACTCGGTCTGGTCTCATCGCTTTTCTTGGATTCACACGAAGGAAAATTGATCTGACCTGTGATGCAGTGACTGTTGGGATAGGTTTGAATGCCATTATCTGAGTACAAGCCCATTCTTATACAACTGTATTATGTAGGAAATCAAAAAGCAATTAGTAATTTGCTCTTTTGAAAGCGGATTTTAGGTAGATTTTTCAGACGCTATATGTGAAGTTTTATTTGTTGCTATGTGTCACTTTTAAATGTCAATGTGCAATGAAAATGAAAAAATTCTAAAAGACATTTCTCATCTTATTGAGCATAAAATCTTATAAACAATATAAATAATAAAAGAAAGTATTACTAATATTTTAATACTTGACATTTGTTTAACAGATTAGGATTAAGAATTTTAAGTGTGTGGTTTATAATGATACAATGTGCATATTAGATAACTTTCACATGCACCTGTTTATGATCCCTGTGAGGAAACTGTCAACCAAAATAACCAAATTTACCAAGTGATCCACAAATGAGGGAATTATCGGCAAGTTTCATATTTTGTAACTTTTACTTTACTCAGAGAACCAATACACAGTAAAAATGAGTTAACTGACAAATGTAATTTAAAATAAAATGATAAATTTCACTTCAAGTTGGCAATGTAACAACCACAAGCATTCCCCTTCAGCATTTATGCCATGATCTACCAAACACTTCAACAATTTGTTGTTCTATATTCACGCAGGGTAGATCAGGAGTCCTACTTGGCAATCACTTTCACTGCAAAGTTTCAATGATTAGATTCCCTACAGTGTGGAAACAGGCCCTTCGGCCCAACCAGTCCACACCGACCCTCCGAAGATTAACCCACCCAGACCCAGTTCCCTCTGACTAATGCACCTCATACTACGGGACAATTTAGAATGGCCAATTCAGCTGGCCTGTACATCTTTGGCTGTGGGAGGAAACCAGAGCACCCGGAGGAATCCCACACAGACACGGGGAGAATGTGCAACCTCCACACAGACAGTTGCCTGAGGGAGGAATCGAACCTGGGACCCTGGTGCTGTGAGGCAGCAGTGCTAACCACTGAGCCACTCTGCCACCCCTTATTGGTATTTGTATCTTCAGTAAGGCACAATTCCCCGGGTCATGAGAATTCTGAGGATGTAGCTTTTTGAAGTTCATCATTTGGTAACTTCGAGAAAAAAGAGAATCCGGTTTTTTACTATTGCTGAGCTATTCACACAGATTTCCATACATTTTCACACATTGTCTTCTTCCAAACTGCAAAAATGATTTTGGTTTGCTGAGAAAGAATTTTGCATGAGTTCCTTGGTCAGTGTGTACACTATCTACAAGATACACTGCAGAAATTAGCCAATTCTCCTTATATAGTACTTTCCAAACCCACAATCATTACCATCTCGAAGGACAAGGACAGCAGCTACATGGGAACATCACCACCTCCAAGCCAATCACCATCCTGACTTGAAATATATCACTGTTCCTTCACTGTCACTGTCAATATCCTTGAATTCCTTTCCTAACAGCATTGTGAGTCTACCTACAGCAGACGAACTGCAGCAGTTCAAGAAGGTAACTCATCACCATCTTCTCAAGGTCAACTGCGGACGGGCAATAAAATGCTGGCCCACCCAATGAAAACTATGTCCCACGAGTAACTAAAAAAATCCTCTACATGATGCAAATTTAAAAAGACCTTTTCAATCGTTCTTAAAAACAATCACAAATTTTCTAAATAATTTAAAGAAATTATGACTTTTCCTGACTGAACTATTGCCAGGTTAAGAGTCATCCTCTACTTTGAATTCTAAACAGACTTGACATTTCCTGGATTAGGGTATGAAAAGTACAAGGAATGATGGATACTACCAGACTTTAATACATCTTTAGTGAAAAAGCTAATCTCTTAATTGTGACCCACATATAATCTGCCACAATGGGGAGAAAGTCCACTTTATGTGACTAAACAGGCTAAATCAGGGTGGAGAAAAAGAGAAAAATACTTATATTGATATATAACCTGAAAAGATTTAGAATTCTTATGAACAAACCTATGAACACATGAATCAAAAGCAGGAAGAGGCCATTCATCCCCTTCTGCCACCCTTTGCATACAGGAATGTTTCCTAACTTCATGACTGAAACTTTTCGAATTCAATTTGAGGCTCTAATTCTGGACCAATTTGTCCTAGCAGTAGACTCCATGCACACAGAAGAAAGAATTTCTATTCACTCTCTCTGTTCCCCCTAATATGTTGAAAACTGCATTCTCTTTAAACTTTTGAAGTCCAGAAATAAAATTCTAATTTGTGTAATCTCTCTCATAATTTAACCTTTGGACTCCAGGTATTATTCAAGTGATTCTATGCTGACCAAGCCAATATAATGTTTTAGGATGCAGTCGTCAGAATTGCTTAGAGTAGCCCAGGTGAGGTTTAACTTTGTCCATCTGAAGTATGAATTTGAATCATTTGTATTCTAGTCCCTAGATGTAAAGACTAACATTTCATTAGTCATTTTGATAATTTCATGTATCTGTTCATGACATTTTTAGGGTCTATGTATTTACGCTTTTTGCTTCAATTACAGTTTGTCAACTGTACAATTTCATTTACATATAAGCTGGTGTCATGTGGTTCTACTTTCTGCTATTGATTTGTGAAAAGTCAAGTTGACTGAAAATTTTATTGGGCTGGGTTGTCATATTTTTTAAAGAATTATATAATTGAATTAATTTTTTTAAAGATTTTGAATAGAAATAGGTCCTGTGCATCCTTGATTTCTCTCTCTCACCTGCTTCTCTTTCCTTTGTATACACTTGGTAACACCAAACCTTTTCTGAAGTTGCAGATATTTATGAGATACTACTTTTCATCATTGATGTGCTGCGTTGTTTCTAACGCATACTCTAACTCAATGATTCTGAGATGGATAAATCTCCTGTAAATATGCTTTCTCAGGCCAATTGCAGTGTCCACAAATTCACACACACTGCAGTTCAAACCACATTTCAGTCTACAGTATTTATCACCTTTTAATTTACTTTTTATTGTATTTTAAAATTAGTTTTCAAATTTTGCTCGAACTTGCATGACTCCTTATACTCTGGATAAGCAAAATTAAATGCATTTTGCTGCAAGGTAAAACATAGGTCGTTCTGCTATAATGCGCGTTTTGTTAACGCAAATTTGCTATAATGCAAATGATTATTTGGGGACACTGTTTCTATCGTGCAAACTTTTAAAACGTGTATTGGTTATGACACGACTCTGATCCCATCAGTTTAAATGGTGTTGCTATTGTACAATTTTCTTATAATACGGGATTGCACGAGAACTGAACTACTGCGTGATAGCAGAACTGACTGTACATAAAGACATGGACTGAAGGCAGAAAAGAAGACACTCAATTGTTACTATTCTGGTTCACATCAGCAGATACGCTTATTTTACAGATTTTTGTGAATTGCACTCTGTTTTGGAAATCCTCACATCATTTACTCTCTTAATGAATTGTTTGGAATGGCAAAAAGATTTTAAATTTAAAAAATATTAAAGTACTGGAGAAACTCAACAAGTCTGGCAACACCTGTGGAGAGAGAAACAGAGTTAATGTTTTGAGTTCAATGTGACTTTCCTTGGAACTCACAAAACAATTCACAGTCAGATTGGCAAATGACTTTAATCCCACTACATCCAATGTCATCATAAAATGGGATTTGAAACTAGGATTCCAGTCTACTCTATACTGCAGACTTTTGTAAGAAAATTGAGTTAGCCCTCGTTTCATGGCAAGTAATTGCCAGTGTAAAACCAACAAGATTATATAAGGACCCTCAGTGGTCCTGTCTCCTTCCTGCTTTATGAACAGGTACCCGAGGAAGATGATTTAAAGCAGTCATGTCTTGCAATCCTGAGAGCAACACAACTTAAGGACATTCCAGCAGGAAAATAAATCCAAGCACATGAATTAGATTTGTGAAGGTAAAGAAGTCAAAAGTATTCTATTGTGGTACTCATGAATCCATTGTCAATTGTTAGAACAAACTATTTGGTTCGCTAATGTCCTTTGGGGAAACTGCCATCCCTACCTGGTCTGGCCTACTGTGACTCTAGACCCACAGCAATGTAATTGACTCTTAACTGCCACCTGGGTGCTGACCTAGCCAGTGACATCCTCATCCTATGAATGAATAAAGCAAAATCATAGCATACAAAACTGAAAGTAAAGTTATCATGTTGGATTGGGACATTGGGTTTGGACTGCAGACTTGGCCTGGAACTACTACATACTCGAGGATGGACAGATATTCTGTGAACTCATCTGCATTGCTCATGTGCTATTCTTGATTGAGGGGTTCGTCTTTTTTTTGTCACTGTCTATTTTCTAATATTCAAACTTTGGATGTGTGTGAGTTCTGTAACTTATTTATAGTGCTATAATTGAAGCTTATTCAATAACGAGGAAATGCGCTCACATTTTATTGCACAAGTTCTTCAAATATTATTTCATAAAATGGCTTTTATAGGAAAATGAAGAAAACTCATAAGGCCCAGAAAATCAATTTGGTTAGAAGATATTAAACTGAAGTCTTGTGCAGCCAACTGCGACCCATCAGTACATTGTAAACACTGTTACCAGGAAGACTCCATTAAATTTATCCAGTTGGTAGGTCAACTATTGGCCTGCAGGCTGCAATGTGAGACCAAAGTATCAGGAGCTGGAGTTACCTGTATATTGTGCAACATAAAGGCCAATTTTGATTTAAAGAAGTTTTAAATTGAAGCTGCTGGTGGGAGATGACATTCATTGTGATAAATACGTTACAGTTAATAAAGCTCATGAAAATATATGAAAGGCATCTTTCACTCTGCTTTAGCTTCAGGCAGTTCACTAAAAGCTGGAAACTGACACATTGATGTCTATTATTGGAAAGTAAATCAATCACTTTCCCCTTATGTATTTCTGTTTGGAGAGGAATGGCTTCCCTTACTTTATATATTTGTCAGATATGCCAACATTTCAGGTAGACAACATTTAAGACCAGTGGGTATTTTGATACACAGCACAAAATCTTTGGTAAATCTATGTTTGGAGGGAAAATTTGTATTTTCAGATCTTGGAAAAGTGCTCTTCTTTACATCAAGTGGACAGAAAAATATGATAAAAGTTGATACCATATATACTGTGCAAAAGTCAATTTTTAAAGCAATTTTTAGGATAAATGTTGTGGACTCAACCATTACTTGATATTACTTTGATGTTGCAACAGTGGCTAAAGCATTGACAGATTTTGGTCATGATGCCTTTTGTGAAGCAAATACATCATATTGCTAAAATTGGGATACCCCTTAAAACCCTAATCATGGATATTAGTTTATGCTTTTGGTCCACATTGAATAATATTTAGATAGTTCTTCAGGTAATTAACTTGTAGCCTGGTTTATTGTAGCAAGGGTTTCGTCTACCAGTGAGTGACTAAGATCTGACTCTGGTAGGTTTCTTCATAACTCCTTTTTATACTCTACACTCCAATCTACATTTATAGGTATTACATCTTTCTCTCTGATACAAACTCTAGCTCCCAACTGCTGCTGTCACTGTTCCTTCATCATACACATTGCTATCTCATTACTGTGTATCTCCCCCTAAATATAATCTTAATTTTTAAATAACATTCTTAAACCATTTTCTTAAACTATTTCCTTGAATCATTTGAATTCCCATCATTTCCCCCCAGCATCTGAAAGTTTAAGTCTTCACAGTGCCTTTACAACTCTCCCTGATTTTGTTCTCATTGATTTTTTTTGGAAGTGATGGTCTAAGTGCATATGGATATAAGGACTGGGTGAAAGGTATTTAGCCCATCAAACCCACTTCACTATTCCTATAAATCATTGTTGATTGTATTGGGCCAATGGATTGAGGAGTGGCAGATGGAGTTTAATTTGATTAAATCCGAGATATTGCATTTTGGTAAAACAAACAAGAGCGGGACTTGTACAATTAATAGTAAGGCTCCAGGTAGTGTTGGAGAACAGAGAGACCTAGGGGATCATGTACATAATTCTTTGAAATTTGTGTCATAGGTAGACAGGCATTTATCGTGCTTGTCTTCATTGCTCAGATCTTTAAGTATAGGAGTTGGGAGATTATGTTGAGGTTGTGCAGGACATTGGTGAGGCCTCTTCTGAAGATATTATTAAATTGGAGACGGTTCAGAAGAGATTTACCAGGACGTTGGCAGGAATCGAGGGGTTGAGTTATAAAAAGAAATAGGCTGGAAAGGCCGTGACTTTTTTCACTTGAGCATAGGAGGTTGAGGGGTGACCTTATAGAGGTTTATAAAATCATGAGGGGAATAGATAAGGTGAATAGCAAAGGTGGGGAATTCAAAACGAGGGAGCATATTTTTAAAGTGTAAAGAGAAAAGTTCAGAAAGGTATTGCGGGGGCAATGTTTTTACACAGAGTGTGGTTTGTGTGTGGAATGAACTGCCAGAGGTACTGATGGATGCAGGTACAGTTACAACATTTAAGAGACATTTGGCTAAGTACATGAAAAGGAAAGTTTGGAAGGATGTGGGCCAAATATGTATAGGTGGGATTAGTTTTGTTTAGGAACATGTTCAGCATGGACTGGTTGGACTGAAGCATCTGCTTCCATTCTGTATGATCTAAGACTATGACCATATTCCTCCATAATCCTCATATCACTTGCTGTTTTAATATATAGAAATTTATCAATCTCATCTTCAACTGGCTTCTTGAATCAATCACCATTGTGTGAAATGATTTTGATGTACTCTTTTGTTCTTTCAGTCTCCAATAATATTAGAAAATTTCTGCTGAGCATTCAAAATGGGGTTTTACTGAGATGGAATTGTGATTGTTAAGTTCTGCAGATTTTTGATCTTTGATCCATAGCTTTTGACCAGGTACTAATGTTACAAAAGTATTCACTCTATGTTTACAGTTATACCAATACTTCTGTTTTTCTGTTTGTTAGTTTTCTACATGTCTTACATTCTCATGCTCATCTGAAGTAATGTTTAGTTTCAGTTTCTGCTTCAACAATGGAATTTGAGTATTTGACCTTCAGCTCATATGCTATGCAGCTGGTGAAAATCCATGACCATTTAAGTCAGCCATGGTTAAGTCCCAATAATGATTCTAAGTCATTCGCATTTTAATGGATTTCCCTCTTCTCCCAGTCTTTCCATTGTGAGTGAAATGGGGAACACAATTGATTCCATATGGTTCCAAATTCCTGATTCCATATCCTTCTTCATATTTCTTAAAATATTTGTTCACACATTCTCCAGAGACACAATTGATCAAGCTGAAACTCAAGATGTAGCGCTTATTACAGAAGTGAAAGTATTTTCATCAGGACCCACCAGTTTGTGAGAAAGACAATAAGAAATCAGAAAGCACAAATGGAAGATGTTGAGTGTACCCAGATGTGAAAACTTTGCTAAGACGGTTGGTCATGATATAGCTCAGCAAGTAGATCTTAAGGAAGTACCATGATCAGAAGAAGCATCCAGCAAATATTGGATAGTCTTCCAGTCCTAAACCAAAAATTGTCATTACTTAAGGCAATGAGGGAGACAATTTTTCTTGGATTCCATGGTGGTTATTTGGGAATAGCTAAGTATAGCAAATACTTGTGCAATGAATAGCCAATAGCAGCAGAACCTTTATTACCATCTACTTTTCCAGTCAGGCCTTAGTAAATGTTGAGACTAGATCACTTTGAATCTAGAGAAGAAGTGTACTTGATCACTGTGCAATATTATTCAAGGTGGTTAGAAGCTTCTAGGCTCCACACTATAATAGCAGAAACAATGCTCAGAGCACTAAATATCTTTTCAACTTATCATTTTCCCATATAACATTGTCAAGGGTGATTGTTTACATGAACAAACCAAAAGCTTTGGTTTAATGTCTCATCCAAAAAAGTACCTTCCCTGGTGCAATGCTCCTTTATTACTGCACAGGAGTGATGGTCTTGAGTACTCATGTTTCTGGGAGGTCTAGGTTGAACTTGATGTTTTGTACTCACAGGCAACAGTGTTATCACTGAGTCAAAACTGGCATCTCTGCTGACTTATACACATTGTGGGAGGAGGAAAGCATCTTTTTTTGTAGAAATTATATTTACTCTTCATAAGCATGCTATATTTGAACTCCATCACATCAACACTAAGAAAGTTATAAAATGTTTTATTCTTTAGAATTAATATACCATGTTTCCATTTCTATTTTGACATATGTTCATCAGTATGCCTGTACACAAAGACAGTAGAAAATGCAGAGACATAAATCTAAAGAATGGCAATGAATACTTTGTTTTATAAATTGTCATATGATGTCATTACACCTTCCTTCCTGTTGGTTGTGTTGATAGAAGACTGCTTTATCTCAGGAAATACAACAGTCCACACTGTTGTTAATGCGACTAAAAATACTGAAGTTGGAGGGGGAGAATGAAATGGAACCCTATTAAATATCAGGATTCACAACCTGCTGTAGATTTGAAGCTAGCAGCTTGCTAACAGCATTGGTGATAAATTATTTAATAACAATGTTGACTCCCTTTCTGTTTGAAAATTGCAATGGTTCGAGTTACCTGGTGTTGGTTACTGCTTTTAATTGGTTTTGCCGCTATAAATTTAACACAAGAGGCACCACACCCTTTTTGATCAGTGCATCCTGATGCTGTCAAATTTTCAAAATTAACTTCAGCTTGATACTGCAGAAGCAAAACTAACTTCCATCTCATCTGAGTTCCATAAAGTGACTTGAGCAAATTCCTCCTTCAATATCTGCCATAAAACTCCTGAATTATATACAATTCAAAGGGGACATCAGTGTTCTTCTCCCACAGAAGGAAGCTGTAACAAGTCTTTGGTAACAAGGCTCTTGAAGGCTACCCCCAACGCTGCAAAAGTAGGAATAGCAAGTGATGTCACCCTCTGGAAAACAGCAACTATGGCATCCCAGGGCAATGCCCAATCACAGATCCAGCATATAAAAATCCCACTTCTAGCCGTGCCTCTAAAATATGCAGTGCATCAATATTTAAACTGGTCTTAAGCAACTATGTATCTTCCTGAAGTAAAAGATGTCTCGCCACATTTACAACACCTGAGATGAAAGAGGGACAAGAGCTGGCCCTAGGGAAATCAGAGAGATAAGTGTTCGTGAAAATAACTGCAAGGTAGCTATGGAGGGTGAGATAGAAGGTCAAAAGTTAAAGGCCAAAATGTAGCTCCCCCCATGGTAGTGGGCAGAGAGGGGGGGGCGATGTGGGAACGGGTGCAGGGAGGGAGGCAGAAATGTCCATCACCTTCTTGACTGAATACCCTCCCCAACTCCATCAACCAACCCCACCCCCATCCCACTCACCAATTCAGTGAGGGCAATGAGTTTCACGGATAGTTTTCCCACCCAGAGGGTGATTGATGCCCTGAAGTAGCCAAATTAAGGGCGATTAATAATCTCCATCCCCTGCAACTGGATTTCCACCAGTGGTGCACTTGGCAGCGTGTGACATGGGCTGGGGGATGGGGTGGGGTACATGTCAGAAGAAATCCAGTAAAAGCTAATGGCTTCCCTACAAATTCAAGGGGCAGGGGCACTCCTGATCCGACACCCTTGGACCAACCATCTTCTGCTGCCACATACTTGTATCCCTCCATCATAAGGTTAGAGGTGCAGATAATTATTGATGATTGCACATTGTTCAGCACCATTTCCAACTCCTCAGATACTGAAGAATTCATTGTCTGCATGCAGCAGCACCTGCTAAGTAGCAAGTAACATTCATTTCACACAAGTGCCAGCAAAAGACTATCTCCAAGACAGAATATAACCATCTCGCCTTGATATTCAATGGCATTACTATCATTTAACCCCCAACATTAACAGCCTGGGTAATAGCATTGACCAAAAACTGGCTATGACACCAGGTCAGTGGAAATGGAATTCTGTGGCAAAGAACTTACCTCATAACTCTGCAAAGCTTGTGCATCATCTGGAAGGCACAAACAGTAAGATCAAAGACTCTCTATTTGCCTGAATGTGTAAAGCTCTAGCAACACTCAAGAAGCTCAATACCATTCAGGACAAAACAGCTTGTTTGATCAGCATTCAATCATTACCTACAACATTCTCTCCTGATATGCACTAGCATGAGTGTGCACCATCTACAAGATATGCTGCTGTAACTCACTAAGTGGCTAAAACGGGTGGTGCGCTTTAATTAGTGCTTTCTACAGTTCAAACATAACTCCTCACTCCTATTCCCCCAGCTTCAGCCAATAAAGGAAAGTATTCTACATCCTTCCTGGCCATCTTATCTACCTAGGAGAAAGTGAGGACTGCAGATGCTGGAGATCAGAGCTGAAAATGTGTTGTTGGAAAAGCACAGCAGGTCAGGTAGCATCCAAGGAGCAGGAGAATCGACATTTTGGGCATGAGCCCTTCTTCAGGAATTAGAGGGAGGAAGAGAGCTTCTTCAAGGAAGGCATCCTTGCAAGAGGATTCGCAGTAGGTTAAAATCCTACTCCTTGGATGTAGCACCTGCTGTGCTTTTCCAGCAATACATTTTCATCTTATCTACCTGTCTTGCTAACTTTAGGGATTGAGGACAGGCATGTCCTACTTTTTCCCTATTCTTCTGTATCAATTATTGTGTATTCTATTGCCTTCTGTGTTGTCTCTAAATCTATTTAATCTGACACTCTTTCCACAGATGACTATTCCATTGATAACTTCCTGCAGTCTACAGTTTACTTCCTCATGATCAAGAGTTGCTATTTTTTGTTTCCTCTGCCTAAATACTAATAACCCTTTATTTAAATCTAGATCATTGGCAAATATTATGAACAGCAAATCACCAAATCACCCAGCAATGAGCCCTGCGATACTCTCATAGGAAAGAGCCTTCCAGTCACACAGACATCATTTGGCTATTATTTTTTGCTTCTTACCATTGAACCAACTTTATATCCAACTTGCCACTTTCCCTTGGACACCATATTTCTATGCAGTTTGCCAACTGAGATCTCATTAATAACCTTCCAAAAATCCATAAAGTCTACATCTAGCATGTTGCCTCATTGATCTTCCTTGTTACTTTCTCAAAATATTCAATCAAGTTATTCAAACAAAATTTGCTGACTGTTCTTGATTGACTTGTGACTTTCTAAATTGTGACTTATGCAGGTGTCCAGAATTATTTCCAATGATCTGAACACCACTGAAGTGAGGCTGACTGGTCTATAATTATTTGGGCTAACCCTTCCTTTTTAAACAGCGATCATCCAACATGCTGCCTTTATGCAGAAAGGATTGAAAAATTATGATTAAGTCTTTGATTTAAACCTTGTTTCCTTTAACACTCTGGGAGACATTTCAGTCTAGCCTAATGAATTGTCCTCTTTCAAGTTGAGCAGACTATCTAATTAGATATTTCCTCCCTTGCTATGTTTATTGAATCCAATATTTCACACACCCTGCTCTTTAACTACGATGTCCCTCTCTTTTGTGAAAATAACGTAAAGTATTCATTAATAACCACCTCCACATAGGCGTTATCCTTTGGATCTTTAATAGGGCTTACTGTTTCTTTAGCTATCCTTTGAAACCTTATGTGTTTACAAACATTTTTGGTTTCTCTTTGATTTTACATGTCAATATTCTTTAATTTACACTCTTTGCTTTTGTAATTTCCTTTTTAATTTCAACTCATTAGCCCCTTTTTATATGCCTTTCATAGGCTTGGTACTGATTTATCCTCAAATAACTGTCCACTTATTTCATGCCACACCTCAACTTTGTCAAAAAGAATTTCCTCAATTTATAACTTTTACTTTTGGTCAATCTTTAACTTTACAACAACTATTCTAAAGCTAGCACTGAAATACTTCCCCTTCAACTGCCCAGATTCCTCCTGTAAAACTTAACTTCCCAGAACTGATCATTTCTTGGACTTGAAAAATGTGTTGCTGGAAAAGCGCAGCAGGTCAGGCAGCATCCAAGGAACAGGAGAATCGACGTTTCGGGCATAAGCCCTTATTCACATTTTTCAGCTCTGATCTCCAGCATCTGCAGTCCTCACTTTCTCCATTTCTTGGGCTTGCCACACTAAATGTAAAGATTTCCTGAATGCATGTTAAGCATTTTATGTTCAGCATACCTTTTGTATTGAATTTATCTCAGCTAATACTAGTGTGGTTGAAAATCCCTTTTACTGCTCCATTTTTTATGCACTTATCAGAAATTTGCCAACATACCTGTTCCTGTTTCTTCCTCTGACTGCTGAGGATTCTTTGGTAGCCTACTTGCAATGCTATTGTCTCTCTTTTTCTTCCTCAGTTTAACCCACTTGGCATCATTTGATACTCCACCTAGCATATCAATCCTCCTCACAACTGTGATTGTTCCTTCAACTAAAATTGCAAACACTACACTCCCTTTTTATCCCACTCTTGTGCCCTGAAAGCACTGTAAGCAGAAATGTTCACCAGCTGCCCTTGTCTGTTTATAAGCCAGATTTCAGTAATAGCTACATTATACATTCAAGTTTCTATCTGGACCCTCAGCTCCTCTGTATTATTCACTAGATTATTTACATGGAAGCAAATACCACTACTTAATGAACAACTTTTTGTTATCTATTTTCTAGCCTTTGCTTCCTTAGTCTTTGTCATCTATTTACTTATTTTTGTTCCTCTATTTCCAGTTTGCTTTTTTTCCCTCTAAACCTACACTCACATTCCCATCCACTTGTCAAGCTGTTTAAACTCTCACCAACATTCCAAGCAAAGCTACCCAAAACTAATCCCAATTCCCTAGGAATCTTGATCCTTTATAAGTCTCATACAGCTGCACCTTTAGCTGCACAATCCTGTTATTTTTATACTCACCCTCTTTCTACCCATGTCATAGGTATCAATATGAGCCACATTCTTTGCTTCTGCTACTTCAGAATGCCTGTAGCTTCTCAGTGAACATCTTGATATTGGCCCTTTGATTGAGAAAGATAAATTCAAAACGCAGGATGCACCATCTGTGGCTAACTAAGGAAATTAAAAATGTATCGAACTGAAAGAAAAAGCATATAATTCTCCAAAGGTGAGAGGCAGGTGAGATTAGACACAGGAGAATGAACACTTGGATGTGATTGCAGAATGTTTAATTAGAAAGTTTGCAGATGACACAGGAGTTAGTGGCGTTATTGATAGTGTGGAGGATACAGTCTGTTATTGATCAGCTGATAAATTGGGAAAAACAATAGCAGATGGAATTCAATTCCAAGAGTGCAAGGTGATGCATTTTAGGGGTCGAATAAGGGAAGGAGATATCTATTTCTAAAAACATTGCACTCATAATAAGGTGGTGTAGAACCCTATAAATACTTTTACTTGTGGAAGACCAATTACCACTGGAGCACAGTTAAATGAGATCCAATTTCCAACACAGATTTTTAAGGTGAGAGGAGAGAGATTTTAAAAAAGACATGAGCGGTAATTTTTTTTACACAGAAGCTGGTTCGTCTGTGGAATGAACTTTCTACATGGTGGATATGGCACAGTTACAATGTTTAAAAGACATTTAGATATGTACATGAATAGGACATGAGCGGTAATTTTTTTTACATAGAAGCTGGTTCGTCTGTGGAATGAACTTTCTACATGGTGGATATGGGCACAGTTACAATGTTTAAAAGACATTTAGATATGTACATGAATAGGAAAGGTTTGGAGGGATATGGCCAGGAACAGGTAGGTGGGGCTAGTTTAGTTTAGGTTAGGTTTATGTCCTGCATAGACTTGTTGCACCGAAAGGTCTGTTTTCATGTGGTATGACTTGATGACTCTAAAAAACTTAAAACAATTAAAATCACCAGAGAAAGGATACTTAGAAAATTATGAGAACTGAAATCTAACAAATACCCTGGCCTTGATGGACTTGATTTTAGGAACTTAAAAGAAATTGCTGAGATAGTAGATGCATTGGTTTTCATTTTCCAAAATTCCCCAAATTCTGGGAAGGTGATATCAATTTGGAAAATAGCAAATGTACTCCTTATTCAGAAAGGAGGGAAGACAGAAAGCAGGAAACTACAGCAAGTTATCATAGAGTCATAGAGATGTTCAGCATGGAAACAGACCTTTTGGTCCAACCCGTCCATAATATCCCTCAGAGGGAAACTATTGGAATCCATTATAAGGGAATTTTCAGCGGGGCACTTAGAAAATGCTTATACAGGTAAGCAAAGTTGACATGGTTTTTAAAAGAAAAATGGTTTTACCTAAATGATTATAAGTCTTTGATGAAGTAAGAAGCAACATAGTTAAAATAGAACTAGTGGCTACATGGAACCTGGATTTTCTGAAGAATTTTGACAAAGTGCCAGATAAAATATCACTGTGCATAATAAGAGCTCAAGGTTTAGGGAGTAACTGTTAGCATGGATAGATGATTCATTGACTAATAGGAAGCAGAATGTAGGCTCATTCTTGGAGTCGTACAATGTGACTGAGTTCAGTGTTGGGGCCACAATTATTTGTCAACACTATAAATGACTTTGATACAGAGACCAAGTATTTGGTTGTTAAATTTGTTGATGATACAAAGACAAGAATGTAAGTTGTGAAGAGAACATAAAAAGTCTGCAAAGATGTATATAGATAGGTTAAGTGAGTGGGCAAAAGGTATCATATGGAATATCATGTGGGGAAATGTGAAATGTCTTCACTTTGGCAGGAAGAATACAAGAGGCATATTATTTAAGTGGACAGAGATTGCAAAATTCTAAGGCACTGAAATATCTGGGTGTCCTACTACATGTTATTATGCAGACACAGGAAGTGTTTAGGAAGGCAAATGAGAAATTATCAGTTATTGCAAGAGAAGTGAAATATAAAAATAAGGATGCATTGCTGCATTTGTATAGAGAATTATGAGGTCACAAGTGGAGTACAGTATATAGTTTGGCCTCTTTATTTAGGAAAGGATGCAGATGTATTAAAAGCAATTCAGGGGAGGTTCACTGAACTGACAACTGGGATGGGAATGGGGATTCATTGGCTGGCCCTATGTCAGCTGGAGTTGAGAAGACTGAGGTAATCTTATTGAAACATTTAAGACCTTAAAGGGATTTGATTCATAGTATGCTGAAAGGCTGTTTCACCTTCTAGAGAACCTAGAACTAGGGTTTTGCTATTTAAGACAGATGAAGCTTTTTTTTTCTCGAAGAAGGCCATGACTCTTGGAACTCTCTTCCCCACTGAGCTGTGGCGCAGAGTCATTAAGTGTTTTCAAGGTAGTGGTAGACAGATTATTGACTAAGAAGGGAGTCAAAGTTTATTGGGTGCAGCGAGAAGAATGGAATTGAAGCCACCATAAGATAAGTCATGATTTCATTGAATGGCATCTAGCAGGCAACATACCATCGTGACAGACTTACATTTACCTACCTGATTTTGTTTGATGATTCATTTTCTCTATGGCGGCACACTCCTGATTGTGGTGTGACCATCAGTCAAAATACAGTTCTCAACCTCACAATTGCACAGCAGTGATCCAGAGTTTGAGATTTTCAAGCTGGTGATCCATCCTGTACATGTGGTTGTCCAGCATCTAAGAGGTGAAGAAGCATATGGAGATCCCAGAACCTGTACATATACATTCCACTGGACAGGCACCCTGTTGTGCTTTTGTTTATAAGATAGTTCAGCTTAAATTTAAATGAAGGCCTTATTAAAAACTTCTAAAAAGAAATCACTAGCTGCTCACTAACTAGCATCATCTTCTGTCCTAGTAGGAAATTGAGTAATTTTTTTTAACCACAGTCCCTAATGCTCACACTCTCTCTTGATTCAGTT
>NC_057711.1:56337861-56356013 GCF_004010195.1 Chiloscyllium plagiosum | reverse complement strand
CAATACCCCGTCCGATGAAGGCAAGCATACTATATGCTTTCTTGACCACTCTATCCACCTGTGCAGCAACCTTCAGGGTACAATGGACCTGCACTCCCAGATCTCTCTGCCCATCAACTTTTCCCAAGGCTCTTCCATTCATTGTATAATTCACTCTAGAATTAGACTTGCCTAAATGCATCACCTCACATTGATCTGGATTGAAAGCCATCTGCCACTTTTCCGCCCAACTTTACAGTCTATCTATATCCTCCTGTGTTCTCTGACAGTCCCTTATGCTTTCTGCTACTCCACCAACCTTTGTGTCATCTGTAAACCTGCTGACCAAACCAAATGTACCCTCTTCCAGATCATTTATGTATATCACAAACAACAGTGGCCCCAACACTGACCTCTGTGGACCACTGGTCACCTTTCTCCATTTCGAGAAATTCCCTTCAACTACTACTCTCTGTCTCCTGTTGCTCAACCAGTTCTTTATCCATCTAGCTAGAACACCCTGCACACCATGTGACTTCACTTTCTCCATTAGTCTACAATGGGGAACCTTATCAAACGCCTTACTAAAGTCCACGTATATGACATCAACAGCCCTTCCTTCATCTAACAACTTGGTCACTTCCTCGAAGAACTCTATCAAGTTGGTAAGGCACGATCTCCCCCGCACAAAACCATGTTGCCCATCACCGATAAGCTCATTCCTTTCCAAATATAAATGGATCCTATCTCTTAGTACCCTCTCCAGCAACTTCCCCACTACTGACGTCAGGCTCACTGGTCTGTAGTTACTTGGAATATCCCTACTACCCTTCTTGTACAGGGGGACAACATGAGCAACCTTCCAGTCCTCCAGCAGCTCACCTGTATTTAAGGATGCCACAAAGCTATCTGTCAGGGCCCCAGCTACTTCCTCTGTCGCCTCCCTCAGCAACCTGGGATAGATCCCATCCGGTCCTGGGGATTTGACCATCTTAATAACCTCTAGCATACCCAATATATCTTCCCTACTTGCCAACGTGATCCAAACTAATCAAACTTCTATCTCTAATCTCAAGATTCATCATGTTCATCTCCTCAGTGAACACTGATGCAAAGTAATCATTCAGAATCTCACCCATTCTCTCAGGTTCAGTACACAGCCTTCCTTCATTATCTTTTAGTGGACCAATCCTTTCTCTAATTACCCTCTTACTTCTTATATAAGGATAAAATGCTTTGGGATTTTCCTTAATTCTGCTAACTAAAGCTATTTCATGACCCCTTTTAGCCTGCTTGATTCCTTGTTTAAGACTTGTCCTACTCTTCCGATATTCCTCCAGGGTCTGTTCTGTTCTTAGCTGCCTAGACTTTACGTACGCTTCCTTTTCCTCTTAGCTCGTCGTCCAATTTTTCCTGTCATCCACGGTTCACGAATCTTGCCCTTCCTATCCTTTGCCTTCAATGAGTCGTGCCTATCCTGCACTACCGTTAACCTATCTTCGAAAGCCTCCCACATCTCAAATGTGAACTTCCCTTCAAATAGCTGTGTCCAATGCACATTTCCCAGCTCGTGCCTAATTTTGATATAATTGGCCTTGGCCCAGTTTAGTACTCTTCCCTTAGAACCACTCTCTTCTTTATCTACGAGTATTATAAAACTTACAGAATTGTGGTCACTGTTCCCAAAGAAATCCCCCACCGCAACTTCTACCACTTGTCCTGGCTCGTTCCCCAGTACCAGGTCCAGTATGGCCCCTTCCCTCATCGGACTATTGACATACTGTTCTAGAAAACTCTCCTGGATGCTTCGTACAAATTCTACTCCATCCAGACTCTGACACTAAGTGTATCCCAGTCAATGTTGGGAAAATTAAAATCTCCCATCACCACTCCCCTATTGCCTCTACATCTATTCATAATCTGTTTACCTATTTGTTCTTCTACCTCATGCTCACTGTTGGTAAATTGGGAGGTCTATAATACAGCCCCAACAATGTAACTGCAGCCTTCTTATTTCTCAGCTCCACCCATAATGCCTCACTACTCAGGACCACCATAGTGTCCTTCTTTAGCACAGCCGTGATATCGGCCCTGACCAGCAATGCAACTCCACTCCCTCTTTTACTTCCCTCCCTGTCCTGTCAGAAATATCTGTATCCTGGAACATTCAGTTGCCAATCATCATGCCCTTCCTTCAACCAAGTCTCCGTGATGGCAATAATATCATACTCCCAGGCACCGCTCCAAGCCCTAAGTTCATCTGCCTTACACACTATACTCCTTGCATTAAAGTAGATGCATTTCAGGCCACCAGTTCTTTTGCGCTGACCTGCTCTCTGCCTATTCTTCCCTTTATTAGTGCTATCTTCATAATTCTTACAGTCCGCAGTCTCCACCTCACTGCCTACATTTTTTCTCTTCTGGTTCCCAGTCCCCTGCCACATTAGTTTAAAACCTCCCCAACAGCAGGAGCAAAAACTCCCTCAAGGACATTGGTTCCGGACTGGTTCAGATGTAGACCATCCCTTTTGTAATAGTCCCACCTTCCCCAGCACCGGTCCCAATGTCCAACAAATCTGAATCCCTCCCTCCTACACCATCTCTCAAGCCACGTGTTAATCCTGCCTATTTTTTAATTTCTACACTGGCTAGCACATGGCACTGGTAGTAATCCCGAGATCACTACCTTTGAGGTCCTCTCCTTTAACTTCTCTCCAAGCTCCCTGACTTCTTCTTTCAGGACTTCATCTCACTTTCTACTTATATCATTGGTGCCTATATGCACCAAGACAACTGGCTGTTCACCCTCCCCTTTTAGAATGCTCTACAGCCGATCAGTGACATCCCTGATCCGAGCACCTGGGAGGCAACATACCATCCGGGAGTCCCGTTTTCGGCCACAGAACTGCCTATCTACTCCCCTCACAATAGAATCCCCTATGACTAAGGCCCTATGAGTCTTTTTCCCGCCCTTCTGAACAGCAGTGCCTGCCACGGTGCCATGATCTTGACAACTGCTGCCCTCCCCTGGTGAGCCATCTCCCCCAACAGTATCTAAAACGGTATACCTGCTTTGGAGGGAGATGACCGCAGGGGACACCTGCACTGCCTTCCTACTCTTTTTCTGTCTATATGTAACATCTCCCACTAATAATAATAATAGTAATAGTAATTTATTGTCTCTAATGCTTTTTTAATGGTTTTCATTTGTATTTTTTATTATTTTTCCCATAAATATGTCATTTTGTATTAGACATGTATATTACTATTTTACTTTTACAGCTACTTCACCTTCCCTGATTTTCCCAGAACATATTATTTTCAGATTTGTAAGATTGTTGTTCTCCTGCTTAAGGACTATTGACCCTGGTTTACATCTGTAGAACATTTCTCTGCTGAAGGACCTTTATCTCTTTAATGCCACCTGCAAAGGATGGTGTTTCTTGTAGACAATTATAGGTCAATTTCCTTATCTGAAGAATCGTTAATCTCTTGAATTGCCTTTGCATAGGAAATCTTCTCTGCTAACTCAGATCGTTGTCTCATAGTATTATCTGGGGAACGTTTGTACTGATGAATGTCCATCATAGAAGATGGATGCTCTGTTGACCATGTGTTAACATTGTGGACAATGTGAGACAGCACTCTTATGCTAACTTCCTAGCATGCATCATCCTGGATGCTTAGACAAGAACTTTTGTTCTGTTTGACCATATTCTGTATCTGAAGGCACTGGTCTGGTTCACATGGAGTTGAATAGAACCCAACTCCTCAATTTGTTGATCAAGTTGGATATCTTCTGTTGCACTCTGTTGTTGATTGATTACATAAGTAGAATTTTCCAGACTTCAATCATATTACTGCAGATGACTGCCAATTCAACAGATTCTTTGTTACTGGCATTAACTTTTCAGTTTGGAAAGCAGAGGATTGAATGTTTCTATTAGTCCAGTAAAGTTTGTGACTTCCTCTGTGTGCACAATGTTAAAGAGTGCTCTTATGCCAACATAAGTAATCTCAGTGAATTCTTTCATCTGTTTGGGTCCTACCATGAGTCAAAGAAACCTAATTAAGTCTTCTCCCAGTTGCCCCTTAACTAGATGATCAATAATGATTTGTTCGTGGACCAATTAATCTCTGGGAGGTGATCAATCTCCTCCAAATTACCTGATGAGGTTGCCAGTGACATGTGTGCAGACTCAGAAATGAAATTTTTGATTGGGTACAATATATACATTTTCATTTCTCTTCTATGCATTGCATTTTGATGTAATCTGTATAACGTCTATGTTCTTGACAGTTAATCGACTGTATATTCCACAACTATTCCAGATATAGTCTCATCTCCGTAGCTATTAATTATGTTTTTTTTGGCATAGTATTTTAATCTGATTCAACAGTAACAATTGCTCCTGTAACAACATAAAATTAATTGAATGCTAATTGATAAAAATATGTTCTATGTGTTCTGGTTCATCTAGATCTGCAGGTTCTGCTAGGAATACCTCCAAATGGACATGCTTAATCTAATGCACGTATCTTTATTAATGGTGTTAGGTGTTGCAGAGATTTGAACTTTTCTCATGCCTGATCGCCAATGTTTCTGCCATACTGAAACTTTATCTTAATTTTTCGTGTCTCTTGAAAATGACCTACAGCTTTGCAAATGTATCATTCTTAGGTCATAGTCGGCATTGTTATCCCACAGTGCTGATACAGGTTCTTAATATCTAGTGCTTGGCTCCTTTTCTATGTTGGTTTGAATGTCCATATTTTACAAAGTGAATAAACTCTGTTGTTCTCCTGAGCTCGGAATGATACTGTCCTCTCAGGATCAGTCTGTGAATCCTTTGGGCTTTGCTTCCAGCATGGTCTGAATAACTTCATGCTTCATGTATTCTTTGGACTGAAGGAAATCTGACAATTTCCATCAATAGTTTCAACAATACTTCTATCTCCTTTGAGCTTTTATCTGAATCCCATACTCACAGTTTTCCACTGATCTTGGAGGTGAGTGATGACGTTGTCATTGGGTTCCCTTGAAAGTTGCTTTTTCAAGAATTGTCATTGTTCTCAAATAGAAGGTTTTTTTAATCAATGTAGCATCTTCAAAAGTATCTGTACTCCCTTTTAATATTTTGAGAATTAATAATATCACCCACAGTGAGACCCGCTGAACACAATGCTGTATTCACTTGATGAACTTCAGATATTGTTTTCAATTTTGAAGCCATTCCATATCTTGGGAAAAGTCTTTTTCCAGAAAATCCAATTAGATTAGATTACATTACATTACAGTGTGGAAACAGGCCCTTCGGCCCAACAAGTCCACACCGACCCGCCGAAGCGCAACCCACCCATACCCCTACATTTACCCCTTACCTAACACTGCGGGCAATTTAGCATGGCCAATTCACTTGACCTGCACATCTTTGGACTGTGGGAGGAAACCGGAGCACCCGGAGGAAACCCACGCAGACACAGGGAGAACGTGCAAACTCCACACAGTCAGTCGCCTGAGGCGGGAATTGAACCCGTGTCTCAGGCGCTGTGAGGCAGCAGTGCTAACCACTGTGCCGCCGTGCCGCCCACAATCTTGTGTTCTATATGGTTCATCTCTGACCTGCAATCTTTGAGGAAGTATTATGTCACTTTCCATTTCTTCTCAATGTGCTTATTAATTATTAGAACTGTGAAACCATTTTAACCTGTATCATTTCCATGCTGCATTTAATCTGCTGTTCTTTAAGCTTATATTCTTGTATTCATCAATGCTGTTCTAAACTGAATTACTGCAGAGCTTGCAAGGCTCTCTGTGATGTTTTCTTTGTTTGCTTGTGCTTTTAAATTCTACATTATTGCGATATTGTATAAAATTGTTCAGTAAAGCTTTAAGTTGTGTTACTAGTTGTTCTGTAGTGATCAAGTGTTTTCAAGGTTCAAAATTCTGTTTCTCTGTAATACTGTGTCTCCATTCTGCTGAGGGATTTCCACCTTTTTTTTGGGTCTTCTCACCTTTTTGTGATCAAGGTGGTAGCTTCCCACCTTGCTCAGATTCTGTAGCTAAAATGGAATTACCCTCTCTCTCCTGAGAAAAATCAATAGATCCCTGCCTTTTCCAGTTTTCCACTTTCTTCTACACAAATTTTAAAATAAAATTATCTAACCGCATTCATTATAAAGCTTCCCCTTGAAATTGCAGTTTAATTACGGACTCCCAGCCTCTGTAAATCTTGGTAAGACTCTTCCACTAGATTTATGATTTGGAGATGCCGGTGTTGGACTGGTGTGTACAAAGTTAAAAATCACACAACACCAGGCTATTGTCCAACAGGTTTATTTGGAAGCACTAGATTTCGGAGCACTGCTCCTTCATCAGGTAGTTGTGGAGTGTAAGATCGTAAGATACAGAATTTATAGCAAAAGTGTGATGCGATTGAAATTATATATTGAAAAAGACCCGGATTGTTCGTTAAGTCTCTCATCTTTTAGAATGACCATGTTGGTTTCAGTTCTTTCAGATGTAAATTGCAAAATGTTTTTAGAAGTTACATTCTCAAGTGAATTTAAACAATTGGTGTCATGTTGTCCCAGATAGTGTATTTAAGGCGCGAGCTGCTCTTTGTGAGACTGTCTGTGTCACATTGGTTAGACTGATTCTAAAATAAAAAACGGATTTACAGAATCTTACATAGATAAATGCAGTTTTTGAGCAAAGTAAAATGTAATTCCGCAAGTTATTAGATTTAGAAATGGTTAGAAACTTTACACCTAAAGCCATCTCTTGCTCCCGATAAAATCTCCTTTGCTAAGGCTTCAGTTTCTTCCTTACATGTTTTTTCCATTCTGCTCTATTTTGTTCTGTTTTGTTCTTTTTTTCCCTTTTCTGTCTTTTCCTAGCCTACCCTCTTTTCACTGCAACGTTTAAGAGCTTCTTGATGAAAGGGAAACTGAGATTGCTCTGTTGTTGCTTCTATTGCTGTTGCACTCTCTATTGATAGTTGTGATTCAGCTTCAAATTGATTATCTGTGTCTTTGAAACATAGAAACTAGGAACAGGAGTGGACCATTCGGCTCTTCAACCTTACTCTGCATTAATTCCATATTTCCGCTTTTGGCTCACCCTGCCTATAAAATCTAAATATTTATTTAGAATAATTAGCGTGTTTCTTGAATATATTCAGTGACTTGGCCTCCACTTAGCCTTCTGTGGTAGAGAATTCCACAGCTTCACTATCCTTTGACTGAAGTTACTTTTCCTCATCTCAGTCCCAAATCCTACCCTGTATCCTGAGACTGTGTTCCCTTATTCTAGACTCTCTAACCGGGAAAAAAAAACTCTTCATCTAGCCTGTCAAGCCCTGTTAGAACTTGATATTTCAGTCAGATTTCCACTCATCCTTCTAAACAGTAGTATATATAGGCCCAGTTGAACCAACCTCTCCTTATAGGACAGTCCTGTGATTACCGCTATTAGCTTAGTGAACCTTAGCTGCTCTCTTCTATATCCTTCCTTTGGTACAGAGACCAAAAGCAGTAAACCTCTGCTTAACAAATTCTTGCTTTTAAAATGCTAAATGCGCTTTGTTTCATGAAATTGTTCTTGCTGGTTTGGAACCTTCTCCTCAAGGTGAATTTGAATCCACACTGCTGTTACCATGTGGTGTTTACCCTGACTGCTGCTGTTGGCAAGTTGTATCTGCCACCTCAACCAAGTGCAAGTGTTGTTTCAAGTGGCTTCAATCCTCCATTTGTTTATATTATTCTGGGGTCTGTCAAATTATCAGTGTTGAGGAAAGACCACTGGTGAATCCTTAGTAAATGAGATGGTTCATTCCATAACAAATAGTAACAAGTACAGG
Organism: Chiloscyllium plagiosum; assembly: GCF_004010195.1. NCBI lineage: Eukaryota > Metazoa > Chordata > Chondrichthyes > Orectolobiformes > Hemiscylliidae > Chiloscyllium > Chiloscyllium plagiosum. The sequence continues at coordinate 56,348,172 of NC_057711.1, read as the reverse complement.
TTACATTACTAGACAGGTAAGTTTATTAAGGAGCTGAAAATGTGTTGCTGGAAAAGCGCAGCAGGTCAGGCAGCATCCAAGGAACAGGAGAATCGACATTCCGGGCATTAGCCCTTCTTCAGCCCTCCTGAAGAAGGGCTTATGCCCGAAACGTCGATTCTCCTGTTCCTTGGATGCTGCCTGACCTGCTGCGCTTTTCCAGCAACACATTTTCAGCTCTGATCTCCAGCATCTGCAGCCCTCACTTTCTCCTCCATGTTTATTAAGGAGACTTGGGAGCTCTGCAGAATACATCTGTTCACAATGAAGTGTAGAATGTCTTGTCTCCATCCAAAAACTATGTTTGACATCATAAAATTGGGTGGAACTAATACAACTTGAACATGAATTTTTTTCAGAACTATGCCCTAATACATCAAGTCTCCCTTGCCATTGATAAAATAATAACCGCTGTGGATTAGACTATTACCTGACCATTAATTGACCAATTAACGGCCTCAATAATCTCAAGGTAGGATGTGCCTGCGGACAACTCCTACACACCTCATTCCCTGTTAAATTTTGAACAGATTAGCGTGGGTGGGTATGCACTGGGAAGTTCTACTGGATTTTATTTGCTGTCACACATCCATAATCACCAGCAGAGGAATGCCATATATTCTTTAGTAATACCAGTTATTGGTTCACTCAGAATACAATCAGTGTCATGGTCAGAAATAGCAGGTAGGAAAGGCTGATCTGCATACACAAATAAAATGGCACTCCATTAACGATTCATTCTATTTTCAGCAAAAATGTTTTTATATAACTTACACAAGACATATAATATATAATGATCGTGTATTACAACATGTCTGTGCTAACAAGCATTCAAGTCTCACCATAAATGAACATTAAACCAAGTTGTTAGCTTAACTCTAATTGTCTTTTCAGTTTTCAATTTTTACAGTTCTTTCTCATGTTTTCTACAGGTCAGTATTCTAACAACCCTGGAGAGGCGTTTCGATCTACATAGTACCGAACTAGGAGTAATTGCAAGCAGCTTTGAGATTGGAAACCTCATGATAATTTTATTGGTGAGCTACTTTGGTGGCAAAGGACATCGACCACGCCTGATAGGGTGTGGTGGGATCATAATGGCCATTGGTTCTTTGTTTTGTGCACTGCCAGAGTTTCTAAGTCATCAGTATCAATATAAGCAGGTGGATACTTCAGTGTTGAAGGACACCTGCATGGCAAACCTTTCATTGGAAGAACAACAATTGGCAAAAGAGAAAAATCTCAAGACGTGTGCAGAAACAGAAACAACAAACATGATGTATGTGTTGGTTATTGTGGCTCAGGTTATCATTGGGGCTGGTGCAACCCCAATTCAACCACTCGGTGTCTCCTACATTGATGACCATGTTCGAAAGAGAGATTCATCACTTTATATAGGTAAGTACTTTCTTTGTCATTCTCATTTTCACTGAAGAATGTTTATTCTTTTCAGCTTATTTTGTACTTGGATATGTACAGTACATATTTAATGTGTTGAGGCAATGGCTACATGTAACTTAGCTGATATGTCATTTACCTACCTTGTGTATGGATAGTGGTTAGAAATATGGTATAACTGACATACACTTAAGTCGATCCAGACTGAATTTATTCAAGGGCAAGACCTCACTATTCTTTCTGTGGGTCTAAAGGAAAAAGCTGCCTTCATCAAAGTCAGGAGAAAGTGAGGACTGCAGATGCTGGAGATCAGAGCTGAAAATGTGTTGCTGGAATGTGTTGAAAATATGTTGTTTACAGCGCCTGACCTGCTGCGCTTTTCCAGCAACACACTTTCAGCGTTCATCATAGTCAGAGCTATTTTATACTGTAAGTTTTTGATATTCTAACAAAAACGTTGTTACTTATTTTGAATTCCATTAAAGTTGCAGGATTATGCTAGCAAATAAATGGCAGTAGCTTGAAGGAGACAAGGAATTGAAGCATTTTCTCTTGTAGGCATCAGAACTAGGACAGAAGAAACAGACTGAAAAAAGAGACACCCTTTTGCCAGCATGAGAGATGGTACTGATTGGTTGGGTCATCACTGACATAGAGGTGCAATGAGAAAGTTCATTGTCAGTCTTAATTGTCAGACCAGGCAGGTTGATATCTGACTCATCACTGCATTGTCAAGGCGATGTAGCAGAGTTTGGCTGGCTCAATGACCTTTTTTTCTGAAAAAGGTGCAATGTTTGCACAAATTCCATTGCATAAAACAACATTTATGTATGTAGCTTTGAGCACACATAAATGCGTCGCACTGCAAACCTGGCTGGCATTTAAAATTGGCTTGTGATGTAACTCTTGGTACAGTCCGGGTGATTTAATAAATGATTTCCAATAGCAGGAACATTGTACTTAATGAGAGTTCCAAATTCATAACTACAGGACTTGCCAGTTTTCATGACCATCAGTTATGCTTCAGAGGTGCTTGTTAGACTTGCACATGAATGGTAATCCGCCTGGTGATATATGTGATAGGGTCCAACCTCATGGCTCATCAGTTGAGAAGTCAAAAAATCGATTCTTAACTATTACCTACTGAAAACCTATGTTCACCAGTCAATGTACACACTGGGATTCCTTCAATCCAATAAGATAATTCTTATTGCTTACATAGTGCCCTAGCCACCTGCTCAGCTGAATGAGATAGGATATATCAAAATTGTCCGATATAATAATGAATACACAGCACAAACCATCATTTGTTGCATACAAACTCATGAAAGTGCCCTTGTCCACCACTTCTGATCCTGAGTGGTGTCCAGTCTACCTTAGTTTGCCCTGGAAGGGCAAGGTGTCTCAACTTTTAGAACAATAGGTGAAGCTAGCTGTCTCACACTTGCAGTAAATGCATGGCTGGTTTTCTGCACTATCAGGATGTTGCTAAGCCAAAAATATATTTATCTTACCACACAAATGAATAATGTGATATACGAGTTTCAGTGCCAGTGTGATGCCAGGTATTTAGATTGGCAGACCATATCAAACAACATTCACCGCAGGTAATATGCTCCTCATACTCAACCAATCTGTGCTTGTAAGCCTCAGAAAGGTATATCCACCTTTAGATATGATTCTGCTTTTGGAAATAATTTATTAAAAAGTCAAGACCTTGCTAACAGTTCACCAGAAACCAATTTTAAATCATCAGTCAGGCCCACAGTGTGATACATTTGCCTGTGTTTAAAACTCCATGCATAAAATATTCAGGTCCCTGTTTTATGTAGGCAAAAGGAATTTATACAAATATTCCATCTTTTACTGGGAAAAAAGGTAATTGAGACAGCCAACCTCTGTTGCACAGCCATGGAACGCTTTGACCAACCAAAATCTTGCTTCCTGGTATGAGCATTGAGTTTGACTGTTAATTGTACTTGCTGCATCTCAATGTTAATGATGGCCCAACCAATCAGCACCCTCTTCTCATATTGTACAACAAGGTGTCGAAGTCTGTCTCTTATGTCCCAGTTCTGATCAATGTAGATGAACAGCTTCAACTTCTAGTCCTCTTTAATCAAATCTTAAACTGTATTATCTAGTGTTTATTTAAATAGCAGTTTCACAAATTAGAGCTGCTGAAAGATCTCAGGAAGGAAATGATGCTTATCTGTGCAGAGAATGTGATTTGTTTTGGTTTGAAAGAAGTGGTGTTAAAAAAAAGGTAGCTGAACAGATGGCCTCAGTTTAAAAAACAAAATGTTGATGAGATTCTTAATTGTAGATTGTGAGGAAAGGATGGAGTATGTGAGGGTGGAAATCTAGGGGAGATGTCCAATGGATTATTGTGAAGAGAAATATTCAATTAATAAAGGTACTTATGGTTAATTGTGGGCACTTACTGTCAGAACATGCATAATCACCTTGCATTACTAGAAAGGTGCATGAAGAAGTAGAGGTTTGACAGTAGGGGTCACAGTTTCAAGATTGTCAACAAGACAGCTAGGAATGAGATGTGGAGAAACTTCTTTACTCAGAGGATTGTTAGTACTGTATTAGGAGTGCATTGCCTGGAAAAGTGTTGGAGGTGGATTCCATATAATGTTTCAAAAGATAACTGGATATATATTTAAAAGTGATGAATTCAGATAGGGCTGGAGAATGAGACTAGCTGGGTAGATCTTTCAGGAGCTAGTACAGAAACGATGGGTTGAATAGCTTCCTTCTGCACTGTAAAATTGTATGATTCAATAGTCTTCTTTTACTCAGTTACAATGCTTTTCATTAAAGACAAATTTTCTTGTGGAAAATAATCATGCCTTTTAAAAATAACTGTGTATCATCTGTTAGTAACCAGTATAAAGCTTTTCTCAGTTGAGGTCAAAATCAGTATAAACAAATGCTTTTCAATTTCCACTGCTTCTAGTGTTTCAAAGGGACAGTACTTCTGAAGCGTTTAATGAGAAGAAATGCATGGCATTATGTTTTTGAAACTTAGATCAGTGATATTGCAAATTTTCTCAAACTGCAGTCCACCCCACCACAAATTATCATCACTTCTCATAAAGCTTTAATGGAAAACATTTTCACCATTAAATGACAAGCAATTAGCATTTCTACTTAAAATAGTTAATGTTTAATTTTAAGAGAATTTAACATTTTCCCTAGACTTTTAATGGCAATACATATGCTGAATTATGCCATTGTCAACATTTTGTTACCATTGACCTGAAACTGAACTGGACTTGTTGTGTACATACTGTAAGTACAAGTAAGGTGCTGCATTTTGAAAAGGCAAATCACAGAAGGACTTATACACTTAGTGGTAAGGTCCTAGGGAGTGTTGCTGAACAAAGAGACCTTGGAGTGCAGGTTCATAGTTCCTTAAAAATGGAGTTACAGGTAGATAGGACAGTGAAGAAGGCATCTGGTATGCTTGCCCTAATTGGTCAGTCCATTGAGTACAGGTGTTAGGAGGTCATGCTGAGGCTATACAGGACATTAACTCAGCCACATTTGGAATACTGTGTGCAGTTGTGGTCTCCCTGCTATAGGTAGGATGTTGGAAACTTGAAAGCGTTCAGAAAAGATTTACAAGGATATTGCAAGGGTTGGAAAGTTGGGGCTGAAGGGAGAGACTGAATAGGCTGGGGCTATTTTCCCTGGAGTGTTGGAGGCTGAGGATTATAGATTATTGTGGATTATAAGATCTTGAGGGGCGTGGATAGGGTAAATAGGCAAGGTCTTTTCCCTGGTATGTGACAGTCCTAAACTAGAGGGCATAAGTTTGGAATGAGAGGGGAAAGATTTAAGAGAGACCCAAGGCAATTATTTCACTTAGTGTGGTGTATGGAATGAGCTGCCAGAGGACGTGGTGGAGGCTGGTACAATTACAACATTTAAAAGGCATCTGAATGGGCATATGAATAGGGAGGGTTTAGAGGGGTAGGACCAAATGCTGGCAAATTAGAGTAAACATATCGAGGATATCTGGTCAGCATGAACAAAATGGACCGAAGGGTCTGTTTCTATGCTGTACAACTCTGACTCTATGACTAAGAGCAGGTTAGAGTCCTATAATTCTGAGATGAAAAACTTGTGTCCTGACTTCCCAAAGCCCGTGCACCATCTACAAGATACAAGTCAAGAATGTGATAACATGGAACGTGATCTTTATGCTATCTACAACATGCACTCCACAAACTCATCAAGGCCCCTATGACCGTACCTGCCAAACCCAAACCTCTACCACCCAGTAAGACAATGATAGCAGACACTAAGAATGCCAACAGCAGCAAATTTCCCTCCAGGCCACATGCCAGCCGAATTTGAAACTAAATCTCCATTCTTTCACTATCACTTGGTCAAAATACTTGAACTCTCTTCCTAACAACATTTTGAGAGTCCCTGTACCAGATTGACTGCAACAGTTTAGAAGGTTTGAACCATCATCGTCTCTAGGGCAATTAGAGACGAGAAATAGATCTGGCTTCGTCAGTGATACCCATATATCAAGAAAGAATTTAAACAATTATTTACCCAAGTTTAAACACTATCATTTTCAGATAATTAAAAACAAAATACATTTTTGAGTTGGGACAAATGACATGAACGATCACCTTGACTATTGATCTGTGACCTGTTCATATATCATACATCAAAACCACATCCTTAATTTTAAACTCTTCTTCAGGGTTGTAATTGCAGCTTGCAAAGTTACATTTATTATCCAACCCTTGTTGCCTAAGAAGATATTAGTGAAATCTCACCTTCAACTAATGTTGTCCTTGTATTTATAGTGCTCCCACAATGTGGTGAGGTGAGTAATTCTAGATTTTGAATCCAACAAGAGTGAGGAAAAGACATCAATTGCCAAGAATGTTCAAGTAGGGCCTGAATTGCAAGATTATGTGCAGCAGCTCACAAACAGCGTAGTGATAACCTGATTTGTATGATGTTGACTGAGAGATAAATATTCACCAAGGCATCAGGAATAAAACCACAACTCTTCTTTAACATAAGTCAATGAGACTTTTTCCTTGTGAAGGGTAGATCGAACCTGTGTTGAATGACTCATTCAAAAGACAACTCCTCTGAAAGGACAGCACACTCTTGGTAATATGCTGGAGTGCCACCTTTTATTTTTGTCCACAACAGTGGGGAATAGCATTTGCATCTAGTGCCTTTGAGAGCCAGAGGCAAGTGTGAATAAGCATGTTACCAGCTGAACCACAAGTTTGAGGCAGTTTATTTTCTTTTTAATGTCAGATGGCTTGGAGTTTAAAAATATTGCCAGAAGGAAGCTTGATATATTTCAATTGTGTCTCCTGTAATTAAACTTGTTTTGGAGGGATTGGATATTGAATCCAATAGAAGAGCAACAAACAAATTGATTGGTCTTGATGATAAAAATAGAAAACAGAAGACCTGTACTTATTTAGCACTTTTTTCTGATGTAAAACATCTCATGTATTGTTTGTACTTTTCTAAATGGCTAGTACCTATTACATCACCCTCCTTTTGATTCACATCTTATTAGAATCATTAATTCCCTGACTCTGCCTTAATTTTAATTGGCCAGTTACTGATTAAACACAAAATTCAACTTTTTAATCTTTATATGCAGTAAAGTTTTATGTGCAATAAATGTCCAAAGAGTTTGGTTGCAGTAGGAGTTTTAGAGTCCTAGAGATACACAACAAGGAAACAGACCCTTTGGTCCAACTCATCCATGCTGACCAGATAGCAGGATGATAAACAGATAACAGATCAGTTGGGAATAGTGTCAGGTTTGACAGAATGAAATAATGCTGGGTTCTCGCCATTTCTCCAGTCGGTGGGTGAGATCCCTCCATGTTATGTAAATTCCACCCTCCAACATCGCTTTTTTCTCCATAAATGTTGCCTGACCTGCAGCATTTTCTGTTTTCATTTTGGATTTCCAGCATTTGCAGGACAAACACAGCAACTCAACGGTTAATACTTTAAGAATGTTTACAGCCTTAATCAGACTTAAGTTTGTTATCAAGATTTTAACTTGTGCAGTTGATTAATGTTTACCTCCGCAAGTACTAATTCATTAATTGCTTGTTTAAGCACAACTTCAATGCTTCATTATCCATTGAAATTGAAGTCAGTTTATTGCAATTATCATTTTCTGAAGCTCCTTAATTTGTAATATTGCTATAAAATTGAATTTTGTTTTGCAAATTTTCAACAGATTTTACCCTGTGAATTTTGCAATCAAGTTACAAATTGAAATGTAATCTTATTTTTATTTAAATACAACCCACTGACACATTACTAGATTTTTATGACTAGATTTTCATTGTTTAAATCCCAACCTGTACATGAATTATGTTTATCAATTTTGGCAGCTGTATTCCTGTCTAGTGTGCTTTACTCACCCACTTCATAAAGTTATATCTTCCTTCTCTGCCATCTATTTAGAAACAGCAGGAATAACTTAAATAACATTTCTAGAAGAAATGTCAATCATTGAGAGAAAGATACGTGTGGCGTAAATTATAACACATTGCAATTATAGAGTCATAGAGATGTACAGCTTGGAAACAGACCCTTCGGTCCAACCCGTCCATGCCGACCAGATAACCCAACCCAATCTAGTCTCACCTGCCAGCACCTGGCCCATATCCCTCCAAACCCTTCCTATTCATATACCCATCCAAATGCCTCTTAAATGTTGCAATTGTACCAGCCTCCACCACTTCCTCTGGCAGCTCATTCCATACACGTACCACCCTCTGCGTGAAAAAGTTGCCCCTTAGGTCTCTTTTATATCTTTCGCCTCTCACCCTAAAGCTATGCTCTCTAGTTCTGGACTCCCCGACCCCAGGGAAAAGACTTTGTCTATTTATCCTATCCATGCCCCTCATAATTTTGTAAACCTCTATAAGGTCACCCCTCAGCCTCCGACGTTCCAGGGAAAACAGCCCCAGCCTGTTCAGCCTCTCCCTGTAGCTCAGATCCTCCAACCCTGGCAACATCCTTGTAAATCTTTTCTGAACCCTTTCAAGTTTCACAACATCTTTCCGATAGGAAGGAGACCAGAATTGCATGCAATATTCCAACAGTGGCCTAACCAATGTCCTGTACAGCCGCAACATGACCTCCCTATTCCTGTACTCAATACTCTGACCAATAAAGGAAAGCATAGAACATAGAACATAACACAGAACAGGCCCTTCGGTCCACGATGTTGTGCCGAACATTTGTCCTAGCTTAAGCACCTATCCATGTACCTATCCAATTGCCGCTTAAAGGTCACCAATGATTCTGACTCTGCCACTCCCACAGGCAGTGCATTCTATGCCCCCACCACTCTCTGGGTAAAGAACTTACCCCTGACATCCCCCCTATACCTTCTACCCTTCACCTTAAATTTATGTGCCCTTGTAACACTCTGTTGTACCCGGGGAAAAAGTCTCTGACTGTCTATTCTATCTATTCCCCGATCAACTTATAAACCTCTATCAAGTCACCCCTCATCCTTCGCCGTTCCAATGAGAAAAGGCCGAGCACTCTCAACCTATCCTCGTACGACCTATTCTCCATTCCAGGCAACATCCTGGTAAATCTCCTCTGCACCCTCTCCAAAGCTTCCACATCTTTCCTAAAATGAGGCGACCAGAACTGCACACAGTACTCCAAATGTGGCCTTACCAAGGTTCTATACAGCTGCAACATCACCTCACGACTCTTGAATATAATCCCTCTGCTAATGAACGCTAATACACCATAGGCCTTCTTACAAGCTCTATCCACCTGAGTGGAAACTTTCAAAGATCTATGAACATAGACCCCAACATCCCTCTGCTCCTCCACCTTACTAAGAACCCTACCGTTAACCCTGCATTCCGTATTCTTATTTGTCCTTCCAAAATGGACAACCTCACACTTGACAGGGTTGAACTCCATCTGCCACTCCTCAGCCCAGCTCTGCATCATATCTAAGTCCCTTTGCAGCTGACAACAGCCCTCCTCACTATCGACAACTCCACCAATCTTCGTATCGTCTGCAAATTTACTGACCCACCCTTCGACTCTCTCTTCCAAGTCATTAATAAATATTACAAACAGCAGAGGGCCCAGAACTGATCCCTGCGGAACTCCACTTGTAACTGGGCTCCAGGCTGAATATTTACCATCTACCACTGACTTCGACTGGTTAGCCAGTTCTCTATCCAACTAGCCAAATTTCCCACTATCCCATGCCTCCTGACTTTCCGCATAAGCCTACTACAGGGAACCTTATCAAATGCCTTACTAAAATCCATGTACACTACATCCACTGCTCTACCCTCATCCACATGCTTGGTCACCTCCTCAAAGAATTCAATAAGACTTGTAAGGCAAAACCTACCCCTCACAATCCGTGCTGGCTGTCCATAATCAAGAGTGTCTTTCCAGATACTCATAAATCCTATCCCTCAGTACCCTTTCCATTACTTTGCCTACCACCAAAGTAAGACTAACTGGCCTGTAATTTCCAGGGTTATCCCTATTCCCTTTTTTGAACAGGGGCACAACATTCGCCACTCTCCAGCTTCCTGGTACCACCCCCGTTGACAGTGAAGACGAAAAGATCATTGCCAACAGTACTGCAATTTCCTCTCTTGCTTCCCACACAATCCTAGGATATATCCTGTCAGGCCCGGGGGACTTGTCTATCCTCAAGTTGTTCAAAACGTCCAACACATCTTCCTTCCTAACAAGTATCTCCTCTAGCTTACCAGTCCGTTTCACACTCTCCTCTTCAACAATACGGTCCCTCTCATTCGTAAATACTGAAGAAAAGTACTCATTCAAAAC
>NC_057711.1:56309617-56335689 GCF_004010195.1 Chiloscyllium plagiosum | reverse complement strand
GGTCACAGGCCTCCAGTCTGAAAAACAACCCTCCACCACCACCCTCTGTCTTCTACCTTTGAGCCAGTTCTGTATCCAAATGGCTAGTTCTCCCTGTATTCCATGAGATCTAACCTTACTAATCAGTCTCCCTTGGGGAACCTTGTCAAACGCCTTACTGAAGTCCCTATAGATGAGATCTACCGCTCTGCCCTCATCAATCTTCTTTGTTACATCTTCAAAAAATTACAAACTCCATGGCAATGGAAGTTTTAAGAATATTAAGTCACTGTGTTAACAGCTTTACAAATTTAAAGACTAGGCATTTTATTTAATTTTTTTGTGTCTCTTTGATTCTGTCACTCCCAATTACTGTTGTTGAACAGAGATGATCTAGTTACACATTCCACAAAATTCAACAATGTTCAGGAAGACAAGGATACAATATTTAAGATGAAGGAACAGAAGAGGCCATTTAGCCCATCAAGTCTACTCTTCCATTCAAAGAGATCATGGCTGACCTGATAATCCTCAACTCTACTTTCCTGTCTTTTCCCCATAATCCTTGGGTTCTTTACTGATTAAAAATCAGTCAACCTCTGCCTCGGATATACTTAATGATCTGGCCTCGACAGCCCTCTCAGAATTCCACTGATTTGCTGTCCTCTGAGAGAAGAAGTTTCTCCTCATCTCTATCTTAAATGGGCGACCTGTTACTCTAAGATTATACCCTCTGGTCCTAGACTCTCCCACAAGGGGGAAACAACCTCTTCCTAATTACCCTTTCAAGTCCACTAAGAATTTTGTATGTTTCAATAAGGTTGCTTCTCATTCTTCCATAATTATCCTAATTCCATGAATAATTTGATTATTGACTCTCTTGCTAAGTTCACCTTAACACTACTTTACAAATAATGACTACAGGCCCAATCTATTCAGCTTCTCCTCATAGGTCAGTCCCTCCAGAGCTCGGATTAATCTCGGGAGCCTTCTCTGGAGTACTTCCAATGCCAGTATACTTTTCCTTAGATAAGGGACCAAAACTGTTCACGGAATTCTTGGTGGTGTTTTACAAGTGCCTTCTATACTCTTTACGATTTTTATACTCCATTCTCTTTGAAATAAAGGTCAACAATCCATTTGCCATCCCTATTACCTGCTGAGCATATAATCTAGATTTCTGTGAATTATGCATGAGGATTTCCAAATCCTTCAATACTTCAGCTTCTGAACTGTTTCTCCATTTAAATAATATTCAGCTCCTATATTTTTCCTGCCAGTTTCCCCACATTATGTTCAGTCTGCCAATTTTTTTGCCCACTCACTTAACCTGATTATATTCCTCTGCAGACTCTTTGTGTCATCCTCACCATGTACCGTCTCACCTAGATTTGTGTCATCCATAAACTCGGTGACAGTACGTTCACTTTCCTCATTCAAGTCATTACAAAGCTTTGCTTAAATATTAATTCAGGCAGCTTGACTCTGATTGACAACCATGATGATAAAATAGACACAACAAAGCAATTTTCAATGGTTGCTGTGGCCAGATCAATTCTTGCTTTTTATCACATCAACTCACAAATGGCTCTGAGGGGAACTCTTTTCATAATGCAAAGTGCCCAGTCCACCTTAGATACCTGGGTAGGGTATCTCAAAATTTGGCCAAGCAGGATGAAGCTAGCTGTTTCATACTGCTACAATACAATAGCAATACAGTTATCAGATGTTCATCAGTCACCACTACTCAAGTTCTATACTACTATGGAATGATTATTTGCTTACTGTTTAAAATATGAAGAAGTATACTAAAAAAAAAGCCTTAATTACTTATTGGTAAAGCAATTTTCAAATTAACTTATCAAGAGTCGCAAAGATAATTATTCAGGACTCTGTGGAAATTATAGCCCAGATTTAGAGACCCATTGTAGATTGACTGGATTATTTCAGGATTGTTAGAGTTGATACTCGAAGCAGTTTGTTCAATCAAGCTTGGGCTCATTTTCAAATCTGAAATTAAGCATGGCTTGAAAATAGCAACATCTGAAAGCATAAGATGTGAGCTATGTCAGGCATGTAGTACAGACCAGACTGACAATATTCAGCCACATTTGTCAGCTTTGTCTAGAAGGCGATGCAGTGAAGTTTGTTGAATATGAATCAATATTCAGTTCAGAAATGTTAAATATTTAAAATCTAAATGAAGAATCATTTTCTTTGAATAGTATTCAAACCAACAAAGCATTCAAAATGCATTTGAAATTAATTGCAGTTATTGAAATGGTTTTAGCCTTTTCACTCAACATGTCAATGTCACAGCTTTATTTTGGCTTCTTCCAAAGTCGTTTGTGAATTTAGAAACACTCAGTGGCTTGATGTAGTTCAGTGATGTCATTCTATGTTGTTCGGCATGAGAAATATGCTGAAGTTGCTCTTCTTAAGTTGTCTGTTTTTGAAACCGAATTATGCTCCAGACTCAAAATTTAGAACTTTTCTCCAAAACAGAGGCTGTGAACTTCAAACCTGGAGTTTACCTGGTTTCAGTTAGTTGCTCAGGGTGAACTCATTCCACTTCCCACATTGCTGACTGTCAACAAGTGCAGAGACACAGAGGTTGTGCACAGTTACTTCAGTCGCACCCAGCTAAGATCTCCGGTGGGCATGCTGTCCAAGAGTCTATGGATTGTTGTCGATCTGAATTCCCTCCCCCATCCTCAAGGGTATGTAAGCAGATCCACAATGACATGCACAAATATCTGTGCAAACCTTTCAAACCTTGCATCAGCCAATCTGCATATCTTGCAGTTTTGGCCTTTCTATATCCTAGAGAGAAAAGAAAACTACATTTTCAAAAATTAAAGCTTAGTTGAAATTTACAGCGCTGATGCTTCCTACTCTGAAACAAAGGGGCATAATTCTCTCAAGTCGAACTGTTGTCATTAAATGTTATGTAAACTAAAATTCTGTAGCTCATTGGAAAGTCAGCAGATAAAAGGCTTTTGCAGAAACTATACAATGTCTTGAATTGCAGTAGATGTTTATGTACCAGTATCACTCGGCAGCCCCTATAATAACATTTTCAACAAATTCTGGGCCACCCACATTGAGCAGGAAGCTGTTTAGTCTAAACTTGGCAATCACCTCTGATGAAAGTATGAGAAACTATGATAATCAGTGGATAAGACTAGATTCAAATGTACTGATAGAGATGGTGAAGTAGGCTGGGATAAGCAAACGAGGAACTGCGGATGCTGGAAATCTGAAATAAAAACAGAAATTGCTGGAGAAACTCAGCAGTTCTGGAAGTGTCTGTGGGGAGAAAGCAGAGTTAAAACTTCACGTCCACTGACCCTTATTCACTTTGGAGATGGTGTTGTTAGGGATACATCTGACTGGGATTACAGCCTGGAGATTACAAGATTAATTATCCATAATTTCATAGAGATCAACAAGTGATAATTCAGGACAAGAGGCATTAATGGTGGATATTTTCAAAGTTGAGGAGGTGACATTTGAGGTACGTCCTTAGTGAGGACTAATAACATGGTCCTACCGCATTTACTGATTTCACTCTACTCCGTTGTCTAGTGATATCAACACATGAGTGAGTGTGATTCTAACATAAATGTTGTGATCATAGTCTGAGTACACTCAGTTCTAGTGAATGTTGGAAACATTAAAAAAAACAGCCAGCATCAAAAATGAGATATGTGTCAGGAGTGACCTTTCACAAAGTTCCTTTGGATCTGTCCTGTAGATTCACCTCTACAATTTGGTGTTGCCCTGGGTTGCATGACACAAACATGGGTATTCTAACAAATGTTTGTACAAAGCAGTTGAACAAAGTTTCTATTTTTGTCTTTTTGTGGCTCCTCTGTCTTGTAAGTTGCTTCCTTCTCCCTTTAATGCTCCACCCATTGCCATCCTATTTCATTTTACTTGACTGTGTATATAAGCTTGATGTTTCTACTACCATGCCTCATATCCTTTGATGTATAAGAGAGAATGGCACAGATTGAGGATCTCTTTGGATTTTGCCTCCACCCAGTGCCATCCCGAATACATAGTTCACCAAATTCAATAAATAGGATGAGCCCGGTTTCTAGTATGTTTGTTGTGTTTCAATATCTTTTTTTATTTTGAGTTCTTTCTCCTAGGACATGTCACGGTGGCTGATGAGTTGAGATATTTATTTCTCTGAATACTGCATTCTTCATTCTTTGAAAAATGTAGATTTATAAAGAAACAGTAACTTGTGGTGTGGATCATAGCTAAATGATGTATACTCCAGTAAAACTATGTCTGCATCTTATGAATTGTTGCAAACAGTAAAATAAGCAAACTAAGGCAGGAGGATGGTTAATAGAGACTATTGGTTCCCTGTAAGCTCATTTCTGTTCTCAAAGGAGAGGAATGCAGTATGTGATCCATTCTCTGTGATGATGATACCAATTTAACTCAAAAGGGATTCATAAAAGTTTATCACATAAAAGGCATGGGATTTCTTTTGTGCAGTACTTATAGATAAATTCTGAAGAATATTCTGGAGCAATATATTGACAAATTTGATATAATTTGCACAAGGAAGAGATCTTCCACTAGATCCATAATATGCAGTGTAGGATCAGTCATGATTGTTGGAATAATTTGATAACTGTTGTCAGATGATGGGTTAATTAGGACTGCATGTGACTATAGTTTTAACATGCTAACTGTTTGTGCAGGAAGTTTAGGCATTTTACCACAAGACCAGGTCTCACCAGAACATGATCCCAGTATTTCTTCTTTACGTTTGAAGGGAATGTTGGTTAGGATCACTAATGTGCACAGAAAGCAGCATTGTAAGGCTCAAAGGTAATTCTAATCTATACTTCTGAGTTGTATTTGTTAGTTATGGCCACATTTCAACAGGAGACTGAGCTGGTGCCCAGTTTATCACTATCCACTTGAGCGTTAGAGACATCAGGCATTTCTTCCTCTATTGGCTGCAGCCACATGTCAGTGATATGCTTACTTGGCTATGTCTGTGCCTAACTGAGGGGACTGGCTCTGTGCTGGTGGAGAGTGTGAGTGAATGTCTTGCCAGTCAATATTCTGAGGTCTAACCGTTTTCCTCCTCAGAGTTAGGCCCAGAGGAACTCGGGCTACAGCCTCTTTCGCCATGTGTGATCCTAGGTGGAGTGGTTGCCTGTAGAAAAGAAGAGTCAGTTCGTTTTTGAAGATGGAGGAAAGCTTACACAGAATAATGTATTTGTCTTTTTGGAAGTTGAGAACAGAACAGCACAGCACGGTGTTGTTTCACTGAGTTGTTGACCAACTGATGTCTCCATATCAGCACAAGAATGGGCCTGACCTCTCCAGATCAGCTCACTGACCATTTCCTGAAAGGAGCTAAGGGTCTTGATATCCATCCTTACTGTGGTCATAGTCTCTTGTCTAGGCTTTGACCAATTTTTCCATATTAAGAGATGAGGAAGGATTTTGTGTGATTAGGGACTAGGGACCACTTTAAACATCAGTGGTTGCTCATTTAAAACAAATGAAACATTTTTCTTAATTTCTGCCTTTGGAACTTTCTTCTTGAAAGGTTGGTGGAAGCAAAACGCTGATGATTTTTAAGTGGATAGATTCCAGCTAAGCAAGGGAGTAAAAGATTATCAGAGTTAGCTGAAGTGAAGATTTGAGGTTGCAATCAGATCAATCTGATTGTATTGAAGGGCAGAACAGGGTCAAGGGACTGAATGGCCTATTCCTGCTCCTGGTTGTGTGATCATATGTGAATAGGTGCAGGACCAGTTTGTGAATGTACACAACAATGTGAGGCGGTGAGACATGCCCTACAAGTGAGAAGAAAACTCAACTGGCAGGAAAGGCTAATAGCTTGAGAAAGATGAGACATGTGCATGTCCTTGAGTGTACCTGATGCTGAGGTTTGCAGGCTCAGGCTATGTGCAATGGTCATGAGATGGCAGAGTCAGTCTGAGTGATGCCCCCTGAAAGCAAGTTAGCAGAGTGGAGGTCAAAAAGTATGGCGCTGGAAAAGGACAGCTGGTCAGGCAGCACCTGAGGAGCAGCAGATTCAATGTTTCAAGCATAAGCTCTCCAAACGTCAATCCTGCTGCTCCTCGGATACTGCCTGACCTGCTGTGTTTTTCTAGCGCCGCGTTTTGACTCTGATCTCCAGCATCTACAGTCCTCACTTTCTCCAAGATAACAGATGGTGCTACTTACCTTTGTGGAGCACAGGAAGGATCATTGATCTTTCTTTCCTGTCCATTGGCTTGAGCCATTGGCACTAAATGCAATCTCAGCTCAGCCGGGATAGATTTGATGAGATAGTCTCCTAGTGCAGTAACCCAGAAAGAGGATGTCCCATCTGTTGTTGAGCTTGCCCAGCAATGTCTTGAGGACAGCATTGGTGAACCGGGGAGCCAGCTTTTACCTCTTAGGAGTCTTCTCTGCGTTCTAGGAAAGGTCACCACAACTGAATAGAAGCTCTGGGATTACCGTGGATTAAGTGCTGTCCAGATGGCTTTTAAATATGGTGCCAGAAACTTTGAGGTCAAAAGTCCTGGCAGTGGTGAGAAGTCCAGCTGCCTGCTATGTCATTTGATGACTAATTCATGCAATATCTCAATTGCATAGGTAATGAGTTGAGGAGCACATGATCACATGAGATACGTTGCCTTGGATTTTGGCTCATTTGAAGTGCTCAGTGCAGTACTTTAGCCTCAAAATGGAACAGCCCAGCACTAGTAGTTTTATACAATCATTGAAGTAAATAATTTTCATGTTTAATCTTTCATGTATGCCTTCAGTCTCCTTTGGAGTACTGATTCTGCATGATTAATAAAATGAAAAATACAAGTGTGATTTTCCAGTTCATATTATGACTATTTTCCTAACTCCAATTATACCCAGAGTATCCAATGTGGTTACCTCCCGTAACAATTGGTAGAAATTAAATACTCATCACCTCTAATGTGGTTGAATTATTTTGAAGCTTTTCAAACACACCTCTCAAACTCTGATCGAACCAGTGAAGAACCCAATCCACAATATGCAGTAACTCCTTATTTGAATATGAATTGTAAAAGTGAAATGGAAAAATAGACATCAGTTGCTTTGAGCAAAATCATTTGAAGAGATAGCTTCAAACTGTGATGTGCATGAACTGCCATTCAAAATAAGTCAAAGTCCTAACAACAATGATTAGCATTTAAAGTTAAAACCAATATTTAATGATTCACTGTGGAACTATATGCAGTGTAATGATTGCAGGTAGTTATTATTTTAACTCATTTCTATCACACTAGTGCATGAAGTTTTGCATGTTTTTTGACTGTCCTTTATAAGCTCAACTTCTCCATTTCACACTAGTCTGGACAGCCATTGAAGACATTGGGCTGAATTTTAGCAAAATTAGCTAAGTGTCAATTTCAGGGAGTTTCGACGAGGGTTTCTGTCTGTGAGCTCTAGCAAATAATCTCACGCAATACTCTGTTGCTCACCTCATTATGTACACACCATGCCTCTATGGCACTGCACCATTGCACACTCCCCAGTTCACCATTGCCAAGACTTCCTGGGATATTTGCCACTAATGCTATATTTGACAGCCAGCTGTTCACCACATGATTGCTGCTGGCTCCACACACAGACCCCACAGTGCACTTTGTATGAAGGAAACAAAACATTAGTGGCATGGGTGACACTTCATTGGAACAAAACATCACATTTGCATGAGTATTGCTTTACATAATTACCTGTCTGATTGGCCATCATTGTAACTGCAACTACAGGAATGAAGCTACACAGGTTGCCTGTCCTTAGCACCATACCATGTTGGAACCCCGTATTAGGAAGTCCTTTAATGTGCAACATAGCATAATATCTTGTAATTGTTCAATGTGGGTGCATCTCCTGGTAGAAGGCCTTCAAACTGTTGAAAATGTCACCTTACAATTGAAAAACATCAGGTGCAAAACAAAGAAGCAACGTTCTGGAACTCAGCAGGGTTTTTTTTCTGTTGAACAGCAACAAACTTACAGTCAATGTGGGGTTACTTCACACTACTCAGGGCTTTGTCAGCTAAATCCTCTCTGGCTTGTTGTACCCAATACTACACCTGGGTAGGTGAAGTTCTTCCTGTTTAATATCCTCATCTTTTTCCCTGGAAGACTCCTGCCACTCTCCCAGCTCATCAGACACCATCATATCCTCTCTTTGACTGCTCCATTTATACAAAACACTGCATTCAAGAATTAGGCATGCCATTCTGTCTGGATCATGTTCTAAGCCCCCTCTTCAGACTGATTTGTGCATCAAATATCATATTACAGTGGCCTGACATTTGCTCTATCATGGTTCTGATGGAAGAATATGCAACTTTGTATTGTACTTGAACTCAAGGAGTTTTATATTGGAATCATCAGCCAGGGCTGCAGAAGGTAGCTATTGTCCTCCATCAGTATCCTCGTAAGGCATCCAGTCTTTGAAATGAAGCAGGAACCTTGAACTTCTCAACAGTGTGGGCATCATGGCAACTTCCAGGGTACCTGATGCATGTGGTACTGATGATCACAGATGACTGGCACATTGATAGAATGGAAGCATTTTCTGTTGATGAACTCAGCTTCACTATGACATGGTGCTGTCAGTGTGGTGTGCGCAGTCTATCGCATCCTGCACCTACAGGAAGTCTGAAGCACTGACCTTGTTATGGAGAAACAAATAGAAGTGATGTGATCTGGTAACAGCTTAGATTCATTTGTGGGGTGGGCTATTAAGCCCCCACACAGGACCCCAAATGGGGGAAGGGGCAAGAGCCAGTTTTGTCAAGATTTAGTGCAATTGTCACCTTGAAGGCCACCAGGATGGGATGGCCACCCATTCCTTCAGGTTGCAAGTCCTTCTCCAGCAGATAACACAGTTCTGTGACAGTCTCCCAGGATATCGTCAGCCTGTGGTGGCAGTGTGCCTCACTCATCTGGAGGAAATGGCATAGATGATAGTCTGTGGGCCTCCTTGTACCTCCTCCTCATCCTGAGGGGACCCTCAATTGCAACCTCTTCATGGTGAGGCTATTTGGCAGCTGCTGGAGATTAATGCTGGTCCTGGGATTACAGCTTTTCCTCCTCAATTTCTTTGCCTGTGTTGTACCCAGGCCACATTGATAATGACCCCTATTGTAGAACCATGACCAATGGGTCCAGCCAGTGAATTTGTGTGTGGAATATCATATATAGAACAGATCCTTAGTAATATGAGCAGTCAGCATTTGTATCACACACATATGACAGTTTAGCATAGTCCTTGATACAGTAGGAACTGGAGAGCTCTGACAGAGAAGGCCTTGGAATGCCTCTTCATGGATCTTTGACATAGGAACCTTACTCTGATGTATGCAGCACAAGGCATGTCACACGAATACAAAATTGTAAGTGTGGTGGGCCCATTAAAACTTCCACCCCAAACACCTTCAACTCCCACATCACCCGAGAAAAGCCAACATTACATGTAAGAGCATGTTGGGAAAAGCTTAAAGTTCAAGATTACCAGCCTAAGCACCTGAATGATTGTGTGTAAATCCCTGATTTATACTGAATGATGGCCTTGTCTTATTGTGCCAGGATTGCCTAACTAAAGACAATTCCGCTTGATTTGACAAAAGACTAGTTCTCCCTAGATTTTGAGATGTGGCCATTTAACTTAAGCACAGCACATGCGTTTGCTGTAGTGTGAGATTGATGTTGCATGGTGCCATATAATAACATGTCCATCCATTTAACTGATCACTGCTGACAACCAAAGCAGGTTGTCTGACATTGGATCCACAGTAAAAAGCAAGGTAAGACAGAGGGACTGTGAACCTGTAAGTTCTGAATGAAATGGTAAAGTGTAAAAAATGCAAGTCAAGGCGAAGGTGCTGTGAGCATTCAAATAAGTACGAAATGAGCGACTGCTAAGATAGCAAGCTGTGAGCCCTGAGATGCAACCTGATCCATGATATCCCTGCATGCAAAATGGCCTGATATTAAATGCAAGGTGTTGGTACATTCCAAAATTCAGTGTTGAAACAGATGCCTGTTTTCTAAATGGATCGGATATATGCCATGATGATGTAGTGACACTGGCGTGTGTCTGATACCTACCTCCATGGATGAAGAATGCATGCCGTTGCTGCCCATAGAATGTGCCCTGAGATGCTGGTGACTGTTAGATGTCCAAGGAGGACCAAGAGGTGAGCTAGAGCTGCCAGGTACCCACTCTGAGATTTGTGACAGGAATTCTTGCCATCCAGTTTTTCTTCATTACATTGGCGAAAGGTAAACTGCATATAATTTTCCTTTAAATTCACTCGTGGAATATGGGCATCACTGGCTGGCTAGCACTTTCTGCCTATGCCTAGTTGTCCTAGAGAAGGTGGTGATGAGACTAGGAAATAATGAGATGTTAATGGACGTCAATAGCCCTCTCACCACTCTGTTGCAAGATCCTTGACTCACTGTTCAAACATTTCAGGCAAAATTGGACTTTTGTCTTCTTGATGTTAATAATCTCATGTTTTTCAGTCTCTCCATATTTTCTCATCATTGCCCATTTCATTCAGGGGCTGGGAGAATTCTGCCCATTATTTCTAATTTGCATTTTTGTCCAACTGATCTACCTGAAATTCTGTCAATACTATATCCTACAGTGCACTGTAAAGATGATAGTATTGCTCATGATTTTATCAATTTCTTTTCCATAATCTAGTTCTTTTTTGCTTTATGTCTTAGTAGTTCTTTCTCATCTGTTCCCAGCATTTTATTTCAGTTTCCTTTTTCTCTCTTGTCCTTCATTTTTTTTTTGAAGTACTTTGTGGTTGACTTTCTTCACAACCTTTGTGGTAGCTTGTCTTTTTAACAGGCAGCATTGCTACTTCAAAACATATTGTGTAAAATTGGTCAAAAGAACATGATTATTGTAAATTGCCGTCTGTTTGATTTGCATTTCCATCAGCTTTTATTTCTCAAAGAGGATACCAATGATCAGAGACATGAATTTAATCCCAGCATGAGAGTCAGATGGTTAAAATTTAATTAGTTCAATAAATATAGAATTTAAAAGCCAGTATATTTAATGAAAGCACTGGATTGTCATATAAATCAACTTGGTTCATGCATGCCCTTTATGGACTAAACAAGAGATATGCTGTCCTTAATGCATCTGATTGACATGTGAATTCAGCAATGTGTCTCAATCACAGCACTGGGGATTTTGATTCCAGCCTCGGGTGACTGTCTGTGTGGGGTTTGCATATTCTCCCCGTGTCTGTGTGGGTTTCCTCCGGGTGATCCGGTTTCCTCCCACAATCCAAAGATGTGCAGGTTAGGTGAATTGGCCGTGCTAAATTACCCATAGTGTTCAGGGTGTGTAGGCTAGGTGAATTGGTTAGGGGAAATGTTGAGTAATAGGTGTAGGGGAATGGGTCTGGGTGGGATATTGTTCTGAGGGTGGGTGTGGACTTGTTATGCCAAATGGCCTGTTTCCACACTTAGGGATTCTAATAACTCTTAACTGCACTCTGAAATGGTCGAGGAACCATTCCAGAATTTCATCATCACCTTCTCAAAACCAAATAACAGTGGTAGTAAAGCCTGCCCTTGCCAGTGATAGCGACATGCATCAATCTTCCTTCTATTTGAATGGATAATCATCAACCTGAAAAGTTCACTGTGTTTTCATCCATGTATGCTGCCTGATTTTCTGAGTATATCCAACATTTAAAAAAAAATCATACCTCCAGATTTTGCAGTATTTTGCTTTTCTAACGAGGACATAATGTTGCGTCTGAATTTAATTCATTCAAACCCATTCACATTGATTACATTATTTGTGAAGTTTTATAAATTATCATAGAAGAGATCAGATCTGAGCAATTAACATGCTACTCAGTCTGATTAGATCACTTCACTGTCATCAGACATCTTAGTAATTCACTCAGTTTGTCCATAACACAACACACATTGTGTAAAACCAGTTTCACTTTTTCTTATTCTCAACTTAACATTCATTCAACCCAAATTATGCAATGAATTACTCTGGAGGAAAAGGACCCAATTAAGAGAGTAAAATGGACCTTTGTTATCAAGGTTAAACACAATTCATTATTATTATATTCTGAGAAGTACAGTGAATGGGTTCATGATCCATTTATTCTATGCTGTTGCTGCTTGTAACTACTGATGTGAGGAAGTTTGTTTCCCCTTGTGGGAGAGTCAAGGACCAGAGGGCATAAACTCAGAATAAGGGTCGCCCATATAAAATAGAGAGGAAGAGGAATTTCTTCTCTCAAGGCAGGGGAGAGGGTGAATGAATTTGCAGAAATATTTACCACAGTGGACTCCAGAAGGTGTCATTTGTATATTCAAGGTTGAGATTTTTAATCTATAAGGGAATCAGGGTTATGGGGATGAAGCAAGAAAATGAAGTTATCGATTATCAGATCAGCCATTATCTAATGATGGAGCAGGCTTGATGGGCTAAATAGCCTGCCTCTTTTCCCATATCTTATAGTCTTATGGTCTCGCTATAACCTTAACTCTGGTAGCTTGAACACTGAGATGGACCTCTTATTGAAAACAAGAATCAGAATTTTTATTCACTGAGCAACTAAATACATTACAATTCTATCAAAGGCATCTGTACAGTGCCGGCTGAAGCTTATTGACTTAGATACACAAGGATACCACCTGGCATGATTTCAAACAGATACCATCACATAACTCTCTTAAACTCTGTCTCTGTGCTTACCTGATTATAAATACAAATTCAGTCTGACTCCATTTCACATTGGATAGCGTTTGTACCAACTGAACTATCAGAGGAGGCCAATTGTTTTCACTTCACATGGAGAAAAGTAGAAAATACTCTCAGGAGTAAACCAGTCAACCCTTTGAGCATTCTCCTCCATTCATTATGATCATGACTGATCATCCAACTCAATAGCTTGTTCCTGTTTTTTCTCCCATACCCTTTGATCCCTTTGGCCCCAACGGGGTACCCAACTCCTTGAAACCATACAATGTTTTTGTCTGGGCCCCTTTCTGTTGTAGTGAATTCCACAGACTCACAATTCTTCACTGACTGAAATTTCTCCTCATTCCAGCTCTAAAAACTTTATTCTGTAAACAATGACAGTCCAGAAAGACAGTGACCCCCCCTCCCCCCATCATTGGGGACATCTTTCCTGCATCTAGCCTCCAGTTCTGTTAGAATTTTATAAATTTCTTTGAGATCCCTCCTCATTTTGATAACTTTCAGCAAATGCATCCTTACTGACTCAATCTGCTCTCATTTGTCAATCCTCCTATAAAACTTTACTGCACTCCCTCTGTAGCAAAAACATCCTTCCTCAGATATAGAGACCAAAACCTCCCTCAATATTCCAGGTGTAGTCTCACTAACACCTTGTGTAATCAAAGTTTGTGCGAAGATTTGTAGCTCGGGTGCTCGTTGTTGTGGTTCTGTTTGCCGAGCTGGAAGTTTTTGGTGCAAACGTTTCGTCCCCTGGCTAGGCGACATCATCAGTGCTTGGGAGCCTCCTGCGAAGCGCTTCTTTGATGTTTCCTCCGGTGTTTATAGTGGTCTGTCCCTGCCGCTTCCGGTTGTCAGTTTCAGCTGTCCGCTGTAGTGGCTGGTATATTGGGTCCAGGTCGATGTGTTTGTTGATGGAGTTTGTGGATGAATGCCATGCCTCTAGGAATTCCCTGGCTGTTCTCTGTCTGGCTTGCCCTATGATAGTAGTGTTGTCCCAGTCGAATTCATGTTGCTTGTTGTCTGCGAGTGTGGCTACTAAGGATAGCTGGTCGTGTCATTTCGTGTTCCATTTATATCGTTTATTGATTTATCTCACTGGGTTTCAACCTCATTAAATGATCACCAGCTAAGTACTTTGCCCATCATTGCTGGACTACCATCAATCCCTTTAATGAAACCTGCAAGTGTTGCCTTCCCTACAATGGTGTTGTAAAGTATCATACTTCATCATTTAACTTTTTGTTAAAGCAGATGTACAAATGTACCCTGATAACACGATGGATCCAGATTTCCTGCTGTAATTATTACTGTGGAAGGATTGAAGCAAGGCCATATGGGCAGCTGGGATTTTGACCAAATTGCTGACAGATTGATGACAATGACATTTCTGGTGGAAACGTCAGCATAATGGTACCTGAGGTAATGGGGTATGTGCAGTGGACAAGAACGCACATTGCTGAACACAAGAGCATTTCTGGATAAGCATTATTTAACACTAATTAAGCTGGGATTTGTTCCTTGTTCAAATCTTGTCCCCACCGCCCTCACACACAAAGCTTTCTCCCAGACTGCAGAACAGGAGGGAGCCCTCAGCCACTTAACTGGCAAGCGTCACACCTTCAGTCAGATTGAAGAAGGCTGGGTGCGGAAATAACAGAGGAAGGAGGGTGGGGGAATTGGGTGGAGATGGAACCCAGAGAGACAACAGCTGTTGAGCAGACAAAGGGATGGATTATAACAGGCTGGTGAGAGTGAATTACTGATAGTAGGGACCACAAGTATTTTAAAACGTGTTACCAGCTTGTTTTCTCTAAATTCATGGAATCTGGGCACTACTGGCTAGGATAGCATTTGTTATCCACCCAGTTAGCCACATTGCTGTGGGTCTGGAGTTACAAGCAGGCGAGACCAGGTAGGGTTTCCGTAGGATTTCCCTTTGTAAAAGGCATTATTGAAACAGAAAGGTTTGTCCCCCTCCTCTGCTCCCCAACGATTGTTCATTATCAGACTCCCAATTCCAGATTTTTATTGCATTCAAATTCTACCATCTGTGGGATTCAAAATCACATCCCTCCAACATTACCTGGGTCTCTAGAATAACAGTCCAGTGATTATACTTGCTCATTTTGGGTATCGGGTCCTTCGTTCTGGTGAGTTGTTGTCTGAGCATGGCTGTTGGTTTGTGTGCCGTTAATAAACACCGGAGGAAACATCAAAGAAGCGCTTCGCAGGAGGCTCCCAAGCACTGATGATGTCGCCTAGCCAGGGGACGAAACGTTTGCACCAAAAACTTCCAGCTCGGCGAACAGAACCACAACACCTTGTGTAATTGCAGCAAGACATGCCTATTCGTGTACTCAAATCCTCTTGCTATAAAGGCCAACATACTATTTGCCTTCTTTATTGCCTCGTACACCAAAGTACGAGGATACCTTGGTCATGTTACACGATCCCCTCTCTCAATTTATAGCCATTATGATAACCTGCCTTTCTGTTTTTGTTACCAAAATGGATGATCTCACATTATCTGCATTAGACTGCACCTGCCATGCATTTGCCCACTAGCTCAACTTGTTCAATCACAGTGATGCATCTCTGCACCCTGACAACTCCCCCTCCCACCAGCTTTATGCCATCTACAGATTTGGAGATATTAGATTTAGTTCTCTCATGCCCCATCACTCTTGTGAGAATGTTAATAAGAATGCACTGGAAATGTGTGAAAATGTGGGGATGAGGTACAAAAAGCTGCTAAGGAAAAGAAGCAGCATAAGGAAGAATGAGAGATGGAGAAAGACTTGCTGGTGTCACTTCAACAGGATGAGTGTTAGCTTCCTTCTAGTTCTCTAAATCCTGAAAGGCACAATACCCAAAATGAATTAGCAGATCAAATTTGCCAAGGTTGACATTGTTGAAACCAGCACAAATGTTAACAGTACTCAAGTAGTGCAACACAATATGGTTTTATGTTTGAAATATTTTCCTCAGAGTGCACTGAAATGCTCCAGTTTCCCCATTTTATGATCCTCTTCCTTGTATCAGTTTGCTATTGTTTTATTACTATTGCCAATTTTTATGCTGGAATAGCTCCAGTTTTCCTTTAAAATGTTTTCTGTCATTTTGTTAACCGAGGCAGGCTAATCTTTCTAATACATACCACATGGAATCTACATCATGAACTACAGACTCCTATCTATATAATTAAGAAAGAGTTCATTCTTCTCCTAACCACAATGTATTCAAATAGTGAGTTGAGTTCAAAAACGTGGAGTTTTGCTGAAAGCTTTTGCCTTCTGTAGTATTTTAACTGATTGCTGAAAAAGTAATCTTACTCATCTTCTTATTTATGTGTGTTTGGAAGTCAGTCTTAGGAATTTTCTTTTCTCAATGATAAGATCCTTCATTGAATTGAAAGTTGTCCAATTCAGTGTGGTGCTGGAAAAGTACAGCAGGTCAGGCAGTCTCTGAGGAGCAAGAGAGTCAACACTTTAGGCACAAGCCCTTCATCAGGAATGTGGGGTGGGGTACAATGGAAAGGGTTCTGAGAGATAACTAGGAGGGTGGGGTAGGTAGCTGGGAAGGTGATAGGTAGATGGAGGTGGGGGATGATAGTGATAGGTTAGAGAGGAGGAAGGAGTGGATAGATGGGAGGGAAGATGGACAGGTAAGGCAGTGTTGAGTTGGAGGTTTAGGTCTGGGATGAGGTGGGGGAAAGGAAGATTAGGAAACTAATGAAGTTGATGTTGATGTTGTGTGGTTGAAGAGTCCCAAGGTGGAAGATGAGGTGTTCTTCCTCCATTCGTCGGGTGGCTTGGATTTACCAGTGGAGGAGGCCGTCACATTGGTGCCATCGTCACATTTAATCGAAGTATTGGATTAACATTCAAATAAATTCCATACTGTTTCTCTCTGTCAGCTAATTTAAGAAAATGTTGCACACTGGTATTTCTCAAACTCTTTTGTTCATGCACGACTGAGCAGAGCAAAATATTAATGGCTCACCCACCAGTCATAATCTGCTGTTTTTCCTAAGCACCAGAAAGTCAGGAGAATTAATGGGAAGAATGGCACCGATTTTGATGAGATATCAATGTCTGTTTCCAAGCTTGAGAGCTTAAGACTCACACTGGGTTCCAAATTGAACCATCTCACATTTTAGAGTCAGAGTCATATAAGAGAGAAACAGGCCTTTCTTCCACTATGTCTATGTTGACCAACTAACACCAAACTACACTCGTCCCATTTACCTGCACTTGGTCCACAGCCCTGGCATTTTAAGTACTCATCTAGTGGCTTCTTTGTTTTTTTTAAAAAATAACTATCACCATTAAAAACACCGGTGTAATCAATTTTGTATTTAAAAGCAAAGCCCATTATTGCCAATGCAAACCTTCAAAGGTGAGTGTGGTGGGGGTGGGGGAAAGCGTGGGAAGGACTAAATCAAATGGAGTTAGAGGGAGAAATAAGGCATTGTATCCCCCATTGTGCCCATCTCTCTCTAGAGGCATTGACAGCATTGATGGGCACCACATGCTTCTTCTCTAAAGAAACGTAATTATACAAACGTAGTTCCAGAAAAGGGGCAGACAGGTGTCAGAGATGAACTCCTCCACAGCCTGCTGCCTGGACCCATATAAAGCCTGCCTGGCTGAGCCAGGGAGCACATCCATGGGGAGGTTCTTTGGTCTACCCATACTCCTCCGCACCTCCACATTGTAGGCTGAAGTGCAGTCAAATGCACAACAAAAACATTTTCAAATAACTAAATTCTAGATACTACTTAAATACTGTGAGAGTATTTGCCTCTGCTACCCTGTCAGGCAGCATTTTCCATATAATGTACCCTCCACCGGGTGACATTTTCTTTTCTCCGATCTCCTCTAAATCATTTATCCCTCACCTTAAAGTTGTGCCCTCTGGTCTTAGGCATGTTTGTTATGAGGAAAAGATTCTCACAGTCTACCTTCTCTAAGCCTGTCATAATTCTTTGTACCTCAATCAATCAGATGCCCCCTTTGTCTCATCTGCTTCAAGGAAAACAAACCATGCCTATCCAGTCTCTCCTCATAACTGAGACTTACCATCCCAGGCAACATCCTGGTGAATCTCCTCTGTACCCTGTCCAATGCAATCATGTTCTTCTGATAGTATGGTAACCAGAAGTACACGCAGTATTCCAACTGTGGCCTAACCAATGTTTTAAAAAGTTGTAATAAGAATTCTTTGCTCCTAAATTCTATGTCCTGGCTAATGAAGGGTGCTGAAGAGATTCACCAGGATGTTGCCTGGGCTGGAACAATTCTGTTATGAAGAGAGGTTAGATAGGCTGGGGTTGTTTTTCCAAGAGCAGAGATAGGTTGAAGGGGGGAATCTGATTGACCTGAGAGCAAGTTCTGAGGGGCTTAGTTTAGTGGTCAATATCAGGGGGCACAGTTTTATAGTAAGGAGCAGGATATTTAGAGGAATTTGAGGAAAAATGTTATCGCCCAGAGGGTTGTGTTTATCTGAAATTCACTGATTAAAAAGGTGGTAGAAGGGGGAGTCCTGAAAACATTTAAGAAATGCTTAGATGAACACTTCGAATGATATAATATACAAGGCTACGGGCCAAGTACTGGAAAATGAGATTAGGATAGGTGGATGCTTGATGACTGCCTGGACTCAATAGGCTGGAGGGCCTTTTCTCTTCTGTAAAAGCTCTGACTCTTTGGCGGCACGGTGGCTAGCACTGCTGCCTCACAGTGCCAGAGACCCGGGTTCAATTCCCACCTCAGGCGACTGACTGTGTGGAGTTTGCACATTCTCCCCATGTCTGTATGGGTTTCCTCTGGTTTCCTCCCACAATCTAAAGATGTGCAGGCCAGGTGAATTGGCCATGCTAAATTGCCCGTAGTGTTAGGTGAAAGGGGTAAATGTAGAGGTATGGGTGGGTTGCGCATCAGCGGGTTGGTGTGGACTTGTTGAGCCAAAGGGTCTGTTTCCCCACTGTAAATAATTGCGTGCATTGATGAATGACTTTTCCTATTCTTGCGGCACTCTATCTAATTGTTCAACTTAAGGCTGATAGTTAGGTTGCAATTAGGCCTGTTTCCTTGTGTGGCCACAGCCATGACATTGTACATTAATGACTTGTATGTTGGCTTTGGAACAGCTATGGGCAACCTGGAGGCTGATCCAGGACCAGACTTTGACAGCCACTGTTACACACGAAGACCGATAGCCATATCAAATTGGCCTCCCTGTCCCTATATTCACAACATAGTAAAATTAAAACATTCAGTGACCATAAAGATTAATGCCAATGGTTCTCAACCAGACTTTTGGAATAACCAGTACCGGACTTTGTAAATAAGCAATACCAGACACATACAGTTTATAGTTTAAATAAATTAATGAACAATTTATTAATAATACAGTAAGTTTGATCGCTGAGCTGGAAGATCCATTTCCAGATGTTTCATCATCCTACTAGATAACATCATCAGTGGGCCTCTGGGTGAAGAACTGTTGATAATTCCTGCTTTCTATTTATAGGTTTGTGTTTCTTTGGGTTAGTGATGTTATTTCCCATGGTTACGTCATTTCCTGTGGTGACATCATTTCCTATGGTGATGTCATTTCCTGTTCTTCTTCTCAGGGGTTTGTAGATTCGATATGTTTGTTGATAGAGTTCCGTTTGGAATGCCATGCTTCTAGGAATTCTCGTGCTTGTCTCTGTTTGGCTTGTCCTAGGATGGATGTGTTGCTGCAGTCAAAGTGGTGTCCTTCCTCATTTGTATGTAAGGATACTAGTGAGAATAGGTAATGTCTTTAACAAACACCACATTGGGCAAACAGGCAGAAAACTAGCCACCAGGATACATGAACATCAACTAGCCACAAAACGACATGACTTTCTCTCACCAGAACTCTATCAACAAACACAGCGAGTTAGACCCCATCTACCACCCCCTAAGAAAAAGAACAGGAAATGACATCACCACAGGAAATGATGTCACCACAGGAAATGACGTCACCAGCCCAAAGAAACCCAAACATATCAAAAGAAAACAGGAATTATCAACAGTACTTCACCCAGAGGCCTACTGAGGATGTTACCTAGTAGGTTGACGAAATATCTGGAAATGAACCTACCAGCTCAGCGAGCAAACCTACATCCAGAACCTCAACCTGAGCTACAAATCTTCTCAAAACCCGCTAATAATACAGTAACTTTGGCAGAGCAAAGTCAAGCAACAAGATAGTCTAATTAATGTCTATTTTTAAATCTAATCTTCTTTGATTTAAGCACCTACTCACATAAAGATAGACAGACATCAGATACAGCTAAGGGATCAATCAACAGAAAGAAAATAAATGAGACTCCATGATCCATTATCTCACAGGCACGTGGGATTGTGTCTCGCTTGGCTTCTAGCATGCAAAAAACTTTCAGTCCCTTCTGAGGAATATTCACTTAATATTTATAATTGAGATTCTATTCTTTGAACTTTCGATAAGTTGATAATGGGAGGACAACCAAGGAGCAACCAAACCTCAGTTCTCTAGTTTTCACAGGCACAATCCTTCTGACTTAAACATAGTTTAAATTTGATTCCTCTTTGTTAGTTAGACTGGTTGTCTCCCTAGGAGGTCCAAGCTAACATATAACATCTGCTATCTGTTGAAGAAAAATGCATCTCCAAAATATCTAGAGTGTTCTTTGAACAAGAATCCATCTGCAATTAACTCCCAAGCCTGACGTCATAAGCAAATATCAGATTGCTTGATTGCTGTTTTTAGAAAAAGCTGCTGCTCACATTCTAAAGGTGACGTTCAGCTCTCAGCTCATACTTCATAGCTCCAAACCAAAAATGGTTAAAAAAAAAGAAAAATCAGTGAGCATTCTAACACACAGTATTAATGCAGTGGAACACTCTTCACCACAACTTCTTAAATTGAATGCTCGGTGAAGTTACTTCTCAGTATTTTTTTTAACCATTTTATAAGCCTCTAAAATGGTAAACTTATGTAAATGCTTCAGTCCCTGAGCTAACTGTCTTCTTTTTAAGTTATTAAACTTTCTCACATAAACAATTAACTTTCTAAAAGGTTTGTCAAAAGAAAAATGCTCATACAGAGCTTTGTCTTGAAATTAATGATGCTGACAGATGGGTTTATTTATGACTGCAGATTTTCGCCTAATAATAATGTGGTGTGTTTCTGTACTTTGGAAATTCCTATGTAGGAGTGATTCATTGGGCTGCTCATTAAGATTTATCTTTTTGATGGGCTGTGATTAGATGGGGATTGGCCCTAGGAACTTAAGTATTTACAATTTATATCAAGGGATGGAAGGGAAGTTTGTCAGTTTTGTTGATGGCACAAACATAGGCAAGAAAGTAAGTTGTGAAAAGGAACTAAGAGAATGCAGAGGGTACTAATGTATATCACAAACATCTGCATCACTCCCTTCTTCCTACAGAACGTCATGTATCCTCCCTATGATGTCCTTTGCTCTAGCAATATGCCATACAGGATTCACAATGATGGTTACAGAGTGCATGCCTTTCCCCTGACTTTGGAATATTCCATAATGATTGCATTTCTACTGTTTGCTGTCTGTCATAGAGTCATAAAGTCATAGAGATGTACAGAATGGACACAAACCCTTTCGTCCAACTTGCCCATACTGATCACATATCCAAACCTAATCTAGTCCTATTTGCCAGCATTTGGCCCATATCCCTTGAAACCCTTCCTATTCATATACCCATCCAGATGCCTTTTAAATCCTGAAATTGTACCAGCTCCACAACTTCCTCTTGCAGCTTGTACCACTCTGTGTGAAAAAGTTGCTCCATAGGTTCCTTTTATATCTTCCCCCTCTTACCGTAAACCTATGCCCTCTAGTTCTGGACTCCCCTACCCCAGGGAAAATACTTTGTCTATTTATCCTATCCATGCCCCTCATGGTTTTATAAACCTCTAAGGTCACCCCTAAGCCTCCAACACTTGAGGGAATACAGTCCCAGCCTGTTCAGCCACTCCCTATAGCTCAAACCCTCCAATCCTGACAACATCCTCGTAAATCTTTCCTGAACCTTTTCAAATTTCATAACATCCTTCTGGTAGGAAGGAGACCACAATTGCACATAATATTCAAAAAGTGGCCTAACCATTGTCCTGTATAGCCACAACATGACCTTCCAACTCCTTTGCTCAATGCTCTGATCAATAAACGAAGCATACCAAACGCCTTCTTCACTATTCCTATCTACCTGCAATTCTACTTTCAAGGAGCTATGAATCTGTACTTCAAGGTCTCTTTGTCCAGCAACACTCCCCAAGAGCTTACCATCATGTGTGTATTTGCTGCTCTGGTTTGCTTTTCCAAAATGCAGCACCTCGCATTTATCTGAATTAAAGTCCATCTGCCACTCCTCAGCCCATTGGCCCATCTGATCGAGATTCCGTTGTACTCTGAGGTAACCATCTTCGCTGTCCAGTACATCTCCAATTTTGGTATCATCTGCAAACGTAGTAACAATACTTCCTATGTTCATATCCAAATCATTTATAGAAACGAAGAAAAGCAGTGGACCCAGCACCGATCCTTGTGGCACACCACTGGTCACAGGCCTCCAGTCTGAAAAGCAACCATCCACCACCAGCGACTGTTTTCTACCATCAAGGCAGTTCTTATCTAAATGGCTAGTTCTCCCTATTTTCTATGAGGTCTAACCTTGCTAACCAGCTCCCATGAGGAACCTTTTCGAACACCTTACTGAAGTCCATATAGATCTCTGCCCTCATCAATCCTCTTTGTTACTTCTTCAAAAAACTTGATCAAGTTCGTGAGAAATTATTTCCCACGCACAAAGCCATGTTGACTATTCCTAATCAGTCCTTATCTTTCCAAATATATATAAATCCTGTACGTTAGGATTCCCTCCAACAACTTGCCCACCGCCGATGTCAGGCTCACCCGTGTATAGTTTCCTGTCTTTTCTTTACCACCTTTTTAAAGAGCGACAATTTTACCAACCTCCAGTCTTCTGGCACCTCACTTGTGACTATCAATGATACAAGTATCTCAGCAAGGGGCCCAACAGTTACTTCCCCAGCTTCCCACAGAGTTTTAGGGTGCACCTGATCAGGTCCTGAGGATTTATCCACTTTTATCATTTCAAGACATCCAGCATCCCTTTCTTTGTAATATGTTTGTTTGATTATCATCTGACTAACAATCCTTCTAAATATTATCACTCCTGAAATGGTCTCCAGTTCTGAATGCCTGTTTGAAAGCCTGAAAATTCGAGTACTTCCAGACACTTTATACTCTTATAGGCAGTCAGTGATCTGCTGTCCTGAAATCTTGCTGCCTCGGGGGTAGCCACCTGTGAGAGCACGCAATCCAGGAAAACACCAGTCCTCCCCAATGCTCTGGGCAGTGACTCCAGATCACACATCTGATCTTGAGCTCAGCAGTTGGAGAAAGTTTGTTCACGTATGGTCTGCAAGGCCTGTGAAACACTCTGAAGTTGCTGCATGATGCAGGAATTGCAAGCAACAGGGCTCAGCTGTCTGTTCATACTCTAGAAGAAAATCTCTACATTTTTTTCAGAAGTTAAATAGTACTTTGTTTAAATTCTTAATTTTAAGTAATGCTTCTGGATCTTTTTGCCATTTATCTTATTAATTCACATTAGCCTGATTGAACTGTTTAATTTCCTGGTTGGTAAATGAATACCTTCCAAAACACAATGTCACTCATTGCTTCTTTTTGGAATACACTGGCAAGGATTGCACTCATGACCTGCCCTCTCTATTATCACTGCTGTTGCTGGTACCCCAATCAGGTACCAAGGACTCTTGCCCCTGATCTCTCTGTCTCTTTTTCTCCCCCACCCCCCAGTTTCTTTTGTCTTTCACAGTGCTTTTCCAATTAGGTCTACACTGTCCCTTAACTTGAAATTTAAATTGATCTTCCAAATGTTTCATTCTTGGTATTGCTGTACTTGTTTGTATATGTAATAAACATAAAAAGATATCAAAAACTATTTAGATTTCTGCTTGGGGAAAAAAAAAGGTCTTTACCTTTTTCTTAACAAACGTTTGCAGAGTCTGCAACACTTATCAGTGAGTTGATGCCAGCTGTGCGCTGGAAGTATTAGCATAGTATAAGATTAATCTAAAAGTAGATATTGATTCATCTATGGGTGTCAAAGAAACCTATCTGAATTCTCATTTTTAAACTGATAAATCATTACTTGTTGGAGAGAACATGATGGAGAGACCCTTGGGGACTGAGGTGTATGTGGCTGAGGTGATGGATGTAACGGGGTAATAGTATGATGATGTTTACTGGCCGACTTCTGAAGTACTCATTGTTATATTCATTTTGCTAATTATTTTACATTTATTCTTCATATGTTTTGTTACTTGTTACAATGTATGATTGTCAGCTCACAGCTTGACAGAACGGAACAAGTTTTCATTTCACAGCAGTGTATTGCACACAACATAAAATGAATTGATCAGTTTCAAAAGTTTAGTATATCACATCTTCTGTAAAATTAAAACGACTTTAATAATACAGCTTTAATTAACTATCACTCAGAGGACAAAGTGCACACTTCTTCAGTGCTGCGGTTAAAAAGTAAACATTTAGAAATATATTCATGGATGTGTTCTTGCTGCTTTGGCTGAAGTAGGTTGCTGGGGTGAGCCCTTTGAAGATCATAGCGGAATGTTGGACATACTGAGTAAAGTACTGATCTGATTTGTTTTTCTGTTCACCGCACGGTGTTAGTAGCAAACTCTGTGGTTTCTCTTAATTCGACTTTGTCATGCTGAAGAAGGAAGTATAGTCTGAAATATACTGGCTGAAGTGGTTGGGGGAAATGTTAATGTGTAAGCTACGTGAGTTAAGTTGGGCTAGCTAAGATAAATATAAAGGTGTTCAATAACTTCTCAAAAAAAAGGACCATAGTAGAAAGGAGTTTCTCATTTTATTACATTGTACGTTTTGATATAACAATGGTTTCCCACTTACCAATATTTTCTTTGTATTCTAATAAAAACTAATGAAATTAATTTTAGTGTTCAAACTGTGATGAATATTACAAATTATTGCTAAGTTGTGTGGTAGGAACAGAAGCAGTCCAAAATGAATCTGAATGAAATTTTGACATTAGCTTCTTTACTCATACTTGATGTTTCTTATTTATTCACAATCTATTTTGAACACATTATTCTCATACACTATCTATACTACTTCATCACATATAGAAAATATAATTTACTTTAATTTTGGAAACCTTTGGGCCCAGCAGAGAACAGATTCCACCATTTCTTCTACTGTTGAGATTTTCAGCAATTATTAAAGCTTATTTAGAGTCATAGAGTCATAGAGATGTACAGCATGGAAACAGACCCTTCGGTCCAACCCGTCCATGCCGACCAGTTTTCCCAAACCAATCTAGTCCCACCTGCCAGCACTCTGCCCATATCCCTCCAAACCCTTCCTATCATATACCCATCCAAATGCCTCTTAAATGTTGCAATTGTCCCAGCCTCCACCACTTCCTGTGGCAACTCATTCCATACACGTACCACCCTATGCGTGAAAAAGCTGCCCCTTAGGTCTCTTTCATATCTTTCCCCTCTCACCCTAAACCTATGCTCTCTAGTTCTGGACTTCCCGACCCCAGGGAAAATACTTTGTCTATTTATCCTATCCATGCCCCTCATAATTGTGAAAACCTCTATAAGGTCACCCCTCAGCCTCCGACGCTCCAGGGAAAACAGCCCCAGCCTGGTCAGCCTCTCCCTGTAGCTCAAATCCTCCAACCCTGGCATCATCCTTGAAAATCTTTTCTGAACACTTTCAAGTTTCACAACATCTTTCCGATAGGAAGGAGACCAGAATTGCACGCAATATTCCAAAGGTGACCTAACCAATGTCCTATACAGCCACAACATGACCTCCCAATTCCTGTACTCAATACTTGAGCCAATAAAAGGAAATCATACCAAAAGCCTTCTTCACTATCATATGTACCTGTGACTTCACTTTCAAGGAGCTATGAACCTGCACCCCAAGGTCTCTTTGTTCCGCAACACTCTCTAGGACCTTACCATTAAGTGTATAAGTCCTGCTAAGATTTGCTTTCCCAAAATGCAGCAACTTGCATTTATCTGAATTAAACTCCATCTGCCACATCTCAGCCCATTGGCCCATCTGGTCCAGATCCTGTTGTAATCTGAGGTAACCCTCTTCGCTGTTCACTACAACTCCAATTTTG
>NC_057711.1:56233570-56309593 GCF_004010195.1 Chiloscyllium plagiosum | reverse complement strand
TCAATCTTCTTTGTTACTTCTTCAAAAAACTCAATCAAGTTTGTGAGACATGATTTCCCACACACAAAGCCATGTTGACTATCCCGAATCAGTCCTTCCCTTTCCAAATACATTTACAACCTGTCCCTCAGGATTCCCTCCAACAACTTGCCCACCACCGAGGTCAGGCTCACCAGTCTATAGTTCTCTGGCTTGTCTTTACCGCCCTTCTTAAACAGTGGCACCACGTTTGCCAACCTCCAGTCTTCCGGCACCTCATCTGTGACTATTGATGATACAAATATCTCAGCAAGAGGCCCAGCAATCACTTCTCTAGCTTCCCACAGAGTTCTCGGGTACACCTGATCAGGTCCTGGGGATTTATCCACCTTTAACCGTTTCAAGACATCCAGCACTTCCTCCTCTGTAATTTGGACATTATGCAAGGTGTCACCATCTATTTCCTGACAGTCTATATCTTCCATATCCTTTTCCACAGTAAATACTGATGCAAAATATTCATTTAGTATCTCCCCCATTTTTTTTGGCTCCCCACAAAGGCCGCCTTGCTGATCTTTGAGGGCCCTATTCTCTCCCTAGTTATTTGTGGTAAAACATTTTAATGGGGGAGAACTGTATCCTGTTGTGCCCGCTTTTTGGTGAAAAATGAAAACTCTTGGTCAACAAGGTTATCTAAAATATGTTTGGTGTCATATCAGATTATAGTACCAAGTCCTCCCTAGCAATTCCTAAAACATAGGAACATGGGAACATGAATTGGCCCTTCAGCCTGTCGAGCCTACCCCGCCATTCAATACTTCAAGCATTTTACTCACCCGTTTCCAAAGCTATGCATGTGCTGGTAATCAGAGATTCATCAATCTCTACCTTAAACATGCATGAAGATTGTGCTTCCATGACCCTTTGTGGTAGAGAATTTCAAGAGTTTACATCCTTTTGAATAAAAACATTTTTCCTCATCATGGATCTGCATGCCATCACTCTATATTTTTAGATTGTGAGGCCTGGTTGTAGATTCCTCAACCAGGGGAAACATCTTACTTGCATCTACCTTACCTATCCCTTTATGTATTTTTCAATGAGATTACCTCTCATTCTGTGAAACTCCAGAGAATATAGGCCGACTTTGTCCAAACTCACTTCATAGGACTGTCCCACCATCCCAGGAACAAGTCTGGTGAATCTCTGTTACCCCCCTCTCTATGACAATAATATCCTTTTTGAGATAGGGAGACCAAAATTGCACACAGATGTCTAGTGCAGTCTAATCAAGTCTTAACAAATTGAAGCAAGACATCACTAATCCTGTATTCAAATACCCATGAATTAAAGGCTAAGATTCTGTTTGTGTTCCAATAGCTTGCTGAATGTACATCCACAAGAATACCTAAATCCCTTTGTACGTCTACGCTTTCAAACTCTTACTATTTAAGACAAACTCTGTACATCTGTTTCTCCTACTGGAGTGGATAATTTCTCAACTTTCCACATTATATTCTATCTCCTATATTCTAGCCCATTGATTGGATCTATCCAAATTCTCATGAAACTGCTTCACATCTTCCTCACAACATGCATTCCTGTTCAGCTTTGTATCAAATGCAACTTTAAAAATATTACTTTTGGCCCTCATGCCCATATCATTGACATATTTTGTGAACAGCAGGGGCCCAATTCCTTGATCCTTGTAGTACCCTATTAGTCACAGCCTATCAATCTGTTGATGGCCCATTTATTTCTACTTCTTGTTTTCTGTTTGTTAGCCAATCCAATTCATGCCAATGGATTATCTCCATGTGCTTTACTTTTTCGAACTGGCCTTTCATGGCGCGCTTTATAAGTCTGAAAATCAAATTAGACTAAAGTCCATCAGCTCTCCTTTATCAAATTTTTTTTTAACATCTTCAAAAACTCTAACACGTCTGTCAAACATGATTTCCTGCTCTCAAATCTATGGTGACCATGTTCAATCAGACTACTACCAACCCGGGTTCAGTTCCCGCCTCAGGCGACTGACTGTGTGGAGTTTACACATTCTCCCCGTGTCTGCGTGGGTTTCCTCCGGGTGCTCCGGTTTCCTCCCACAATCCAAAAATGTGCAGGTCAGGTGAATTGGCCATGCTAAATTGCCCGTAGTGTTAGATGCAGGGGTAAATGTAGGGGTATGGGTATGGGTGGGTGCGCTTCGGCGGGTTGGTGTGGACTTGTTGGGCCGAAGGGCCTGTTTCCACACTGTAAGTAATCTAATCTAATCTAAAAAGGCAACGTTTCCTCCAGGCTGCACGTACCCAGCTGCTCCAAGGCGGTTTGCACTGATTGGTGTGCTGACACCATTTGCAGCATTGACTTGCAGTTCCAGATATTGCTGCCATGCATGGACTTTGGAGGTCTGTGCAGAAGAAAAAGAACTTAGCATAAATGCTGCAACCAGGTGTCGACTTATCCCATCCATCATAATAGATTCTAGCATTTCCCTGCTACTAATGTAAGACTAACAGGTCTGTATTTCTATGTTTTCTCTCTCACTTCCTTCCTACATAGTGGGATGACATCTGCTAAAACAAGCATATGTTAACAAAGGTCCAAATATACACTTCAGAACAGCTCATAGAAATTTGGCAGTACTGACTTTGTTTGTGGTTAGTTCTGCAGTTGACCACCAGTTCTTAAAGGGACAAGGTTGTCACTAAGAAATAAATTATATATACTTTGTTAAAGTTAAATTCATGGTGAATAAGTAGAAATAAGAGCATTCCTCTGACTCCAAAACATCAGTGTAATTCCGTGCCTCTCTTCTGTTCTCGCCTCTCGTCTCCTCAGAAGAATTTGATGTCAGATGCTAGTGTTCCAAAGTCCACTGTACAGCCTTACAATGACATAATGACCTGTTAGCTCAATTGGCTGGATAGCTGATTTCTGGTGTAGATTGATGCTAGCAGTGTGGGTTCAATTCCTGTACTGACTGAGGTTACCATAAAGGTTCAACTTTCTCAATCTCTCCTCTTGCCTGAGATGTGGTGACCCTGCAGGTAGACTACCTCTGGTTATATCCTCTCCAATGAGCAAGCAGGCCTCTGGGACTCAAGTGACTATGGCAATTTCAGATAGCTTGTGGGGTCCTACTGTCAAGGACTGAGATTCTGCGTGCAAAAGTTGCCCCTTAGGTCCCTTTTATATCTTTCCCCTCTACCCTAAACCTACGCCCTCTAGTTCTGGACTCCCCGACCCCAGGAAAAAGACTTTGTCTATTTATCCTATCCATGTCCCTCATAATTTTGTAAACCTCTATAAGGTCACCCTTCAGCCTCCGACACTCCAGGGTAAACAACCTCAGCCTGTAGCTTAGGATAAAATTTATTCCAGTACTAGTTATTATGTCAAAATAGAGTTGATGCTATAATGTAGAAGAAGGGAAGCAATATAATTTTATATCTTTGTTGAAGTTTACTGGACACTCAAATGTCTAAAATATTCAGCACATTCTAGTTTCAGATCCCGGTCAGTTCTGGCACAATCCATCTGTGAAAGGTGATGGACCTGCAGCGAAAGATTTTCAATGAAGTGTTTTGATGCAGAGCACCTTTGCTGATGTTTGTGAGTGAGGCCAAACATTTACAGAAAGGTTCTGCCGCAAGGATTACACATGTAACTACCATTTCCAGCATAGGTATTTGTAGCATATCTACTGTAGTCACTGGTTATCATGGTGGTGCATACTGACTTTTAGATGATTTTGCCATTTTTCCTCTGTTGTCAGCTCGTGATTCCCAAATGACATAATTGACGTCTAGGAACTTCATATCAATCTTACATAAATCCTTGAAGGGGATCTTCAGGTGCATGAGAGGTGGGGAAGGTTGGGGGGGGGAGGGGGTGGAGGTTCGTCCTCTTGGTTGTCTGGCTACAGATTAGAATCTATATAAACTGCTGCTGCTGCTACCACATGAAGAAATTACTTTTAATTAGCTCCATTTCCCATTGTAAGATGTGAGAAGTGGCATGTCACACAAGTCTGCACATTGATAGGAGTGTAGTCATGGACTATTCAGAGTACTTTCACTGCTTCTGATTGCTATGGTCTGTGAATTTAGTACTTTAGTTTCAAGAGTAGCTACAGATGTTACCATTTACAAATAAAGAACAATGAGAACCGTCAAATAAACAGTAATACTTCATTTAAGCTACATTTATTTTAGCACTGCACAAAAATGTTAGCACAAACCTCAAAGGATGTTGAAGACTGGAAGTGAAAAAAAAAGTGTAACATGGGAATGTTTTTCATGTCATTGGGAAATTCCACTTTATACGTTATGTGATAAGCATTGAGCAGTGCGAACTAACTCCACCCATTCATTTCAGTTCAGGCTCACAAGGAGTTTGTCTGTGCCTTTAGCTCTGCTGACTCAGTGAGCAAATCACACCATTCCAGGTCTCACACCCTTTCCTGGAAATT
Source organism: Chiloscyllium plagiosum (assembly GCF_004010195.1). Taxonomy (NCBI): domain Eukaryota; kingdom Metazoa; phylum Chordata; class Chondrichthyes; order Orectolobiformes; family Hemiscylliidae; genus Chiloscyllium; species Chiloscyllium plagiosum. The sequence goes on along the minus strand of NC_057711.1, from coordinate 56,305,140 downwards.
AACTTGTCTTAGTGTAGTATAAACATCTACTGGGCAAATTTGACAGAACGGTTTTGTGGTGAGATTTCTACAATCTCTGTTTGAGATTGCTAATATAATGAAGAACTAACTTGATGACTTAACTAAGACTGAAAGAGACTTTTGATCTACAGGTTTTCATTGTTTTTTACTTTACCTTACCTTTATCAAAAGTGATGGAATATTTATTATTGTGCTTAAAATCCTTAGCAACCTCATACAATATCAATTAGCATATAATATGATATAATAAGATTTGAATAACTTGAGGACAGTAATATATGCATGATTATTTTTAGCAAATTTTAGAAAAATAAATGCAAAAGTATTTTCCACTTACTAATATCTCTGTTTCTGAGAGATTCTGAAATGACCAACAATCCCCATGTCCTCTCATGCTTGCTTTAGAAATTATTTAGCTCTGTTGTTTCCATGCTCTATGATCTTTCAGCATATCCTACAAAAAAATCAAGAAACCAGCTATCAGACTATTCCAAAGCACCAATATTTACCAGAGACATGTAAGAGTGACATGGATCACATGACTGTTTTACTTTGCATCCGGTTGTTCTTACATAGTGATAATCAATGAGATATGGTTCTCATTTCTGGGAGAATTGCATCAGGTCCATATCTGACTACTTCAACTGACCCATTGATCAAAATGAATTACAGCAGATCCAAGTTCAAGAATGCCCCCAGAATTTTTATTCAACCAATTTTAGAAGGCAGAGAAATGTAAACAAAAGCAGAAAATGCTGGAAATACACACACGTTTGGCTGCATCTGTGGAGAGGAAGGTCATGCTAATGGGCTGTATTTTCCAGGTTGGGTTGTGATCCAAAGTCAAACTAAATTCTGTATCAAGAACCTAGAAGTTGTATTGTGGGATATTCACTATGATCGCTCCAGTAAATTAAGAAACTGCGTCAGAGAATCCCATTCAGTTCATATCAGTGAGTTGACTTTGCAACTGGCCAATGCAATTGGAAGGCCCTTAATGGTTGCCTGAACCAAATTTCTTATGTTCTTATAGTATGCGGGTCTTAAAATGGGGAAAGATTTGTCTTGCTGAGGTGGGCAGGAGACTCCAAGAGTGCCTTAAAATTGAGATACTCCCTGAAAAAAAATATGGAATTTTCGAAGTTGTCGAGTGGGGATAGCAGAGGTATTCATGATTCCTCATTCAGCCTTCGAGGCGAGGGCCTTTTTTACTCAGAGGACTGTACCCCAGAGAGCTGCATATGCTCAGTCCTTCAGTATGCTTAAAGTAGGTTGGTTTCCAAATACCAATGACATAAATGGATACGGGGAGAAAACAAAAAGCAATGAAGTGGAATATCAACAATGGTCACATTGAATGGCAGAGGAGATTTGATGGGAGGTTTGATGGGTTGAATGATCTGCTCTATGTTCCTACACAGCACGGATTGCAGCAGTTCAAGAAGGCAACTCATTATTCCTTTCTCAAGGGTAATTAGACAATAAATGTCAGTCTTTACAGCGATATTCACAGGCCATGAATTAATTTTTAAATCGTACTCATGAGTATTAGTTTTGGTCCCCCATTGATGCAAGGAACCATGGTGAGCTGTATTTATTATATCCTAACGGTGTGGGTTAATCGCACATTATGATCTCTGCATCTGTTTCTGTGTTTCAGTCCCATAGTGTGTTGGAGCAAATCTCTTGCAGCTTGGAGAAGGGAACAACCCTTCACTGGTTCTGTGCTTTCATATTCCGTGTGATGGAGCATATAATACAGATGTATGTTACAATGCCAGGGCAATCTCTTAAAATAACAAACACAATTCTTCCACTTTTGCAAATATAAATCACTTTAGGCTGTACTTTGGGCTCACTGGATCAGTTTCTGAAGTATATAGAACTGTCTGATCATATGATCTTTACCATGAGTTGAGTTTTGTTCAATGGAATGTTTTGTTAGAGGTTCTCAGCAGTTAAATAGAGATAATCAATCTGTATGTGCATGTAATAGGAAAACGACACGGCAGTTTGAACAGCAGAATACCAGAAGCTCCTGCTCCTTGTAAAATGCTGTTAAAACAATTTAGCTGTTTCCACTGGATCAGATTTTCTTTCCAGCAAATAGCTGAAGTGTAGAGATAATCAGGATGGCAGGCTGGATTGTTAGATTCTACTGAACCAGCTGATCCTGTGGAGGGCCTGCAGGGATGTTGACAGAATGTGGGTTGAATAGCTTACAAAACACATTGTCAATGCTTGCACATGAAAGTTGGCTACTTGAGTACAATATTGGAGGATATCTAGCACCCATGGAGCGATCCGTGGAGGAAGAAGTCAGCATCTTCTCCAAGAAATGATACTGAAAACAGAATTCACAACAACTTTTAAATTGAAGTAAATAAATGTTTGATGCCGAAAGTGAAATTTTAAAAAACTGTCTGAGGAAAGGATAATGGAATTAACTGTTTTTTTTTATAATCAGCAGTCACAGATACAAATGAGCCATTTTGCTTCCTACTGTTGTTAAAATTGTGACTCTATGAAGTAAAGAGTCTTGTATATGTGGTGATACCAACCGTTAATTTGTGGTTGAAGCAGATTGCCTCTGCCATCATTTTTCCTTGATTAGGTCTAAGAGCCTACTGAATTAGTGTGGTAGAGAAAAACAAGGAGTGAATCTTAATAAGAGGCGCCTCCTGTCATAAAAAAGATGTAGTTTATTACATGATAGCAATCAGATACAAGCTCGCAAGTATGTTAGACGTTGTTACTAAGAGTATGAAGATATTAAAGACATAGGTCGGCACTTTAAAAGACCCTCAGCTGTTCTGCCTTAGCTTCACCAGTCTGGATGACATCATTAGATTCAATGCAGTGTCTAACATTATCCCTTTCAGAATTATTTTCGTACAAAACAAAGAAAATATTTCTTTGGTCTTCAATTTCTCATTTATCAACATGGCTTTGACAAATGTAGGGTGAAGGATGTGTTCCATTTAACAGCATCCTTTTTAAATACAGCTTCAGTTCATATTGTGCAAGATTTTTCATAAATTTTGAAAAAATAGCGATGGCCACCTGAACTTAAAACAAATGAACAAATCATTCAAGGAGCATATTGTCAACAGTGATGCATGCAGTCGTTTTTCTTCAGATTTCCATTACAACTTTCTTAACGTAAAAAGAAACAAAAATAAGTTTTGGCTGCATTTATAACCACATAGCTGTAATGTAGCTAAGCTATTTAAAGCAAAAGAAAAAGAATGCTCATCGCTGAGTTTTGAGAAAAGCTGAGGGATATGCATCTAGCCTGAAGCAATGGCTGCCAGCGACACAAGCCAAAGTTACAGCAGCCATTTAGATAGTACCTTCAATCAATAATGATCTGATTAAAAACTATATTTTAAGACAACGCTATAAGAAGTAGGCTATTGAGCTCATTGAGTCCAGTTCACACAGGCAAACAGAAATACCTGCCTCCAATTATTTTTACCCATATTGTATAGATCTTTTATTTCTCCAATTCTTTGCTGAGGAGAGAATGATAAGATACAGGGAATACGCTTAACACCTATGTTGGTGATCTATCCAGAGCAGGCTTTTTGGAAGATAAGCGGTAGCTGGAACTTCAGACTAAGTGATTTATGTCTTTCCATATTTTCTATAATACTCCAGACCTCCTTCGGTGAGACTTAAGATGTTTGAGGATTGAAGAAATACTTGAATTTATAGGTTGTCTCAGAATATACATACTGTGAATTTGCTCAGAACTGTCGGAATCCACTTCTATAACTTTGCTGAAAATGCACTGAAAAATCAAGCCTCCAGATGAGCAGGGTTTCTGCTGTAGAAAGTGCTAGAAAGGCTCAGGAGGTATGACAGCATCTGTCAGAAACCAAGATAATGTTTCAAGTTCAATATGACACTTCTTCAGAAGAATAGATTCTAACAAAGACACAAATTGCAATATTAGGATCATATTTGCAATCCTGGATCTCAAGGTCAAAGTTGCCACTGTTACAGAAGTTGTTTTTCCTCCGACATGTTCTTCGGAAGGATATTTCATTTTATTTTAAAATGAATATGCTTGCCAATGTGTTGAATATTGAACTGTTTAGGTGCTGTACCTATAATAGGCACAAACAGCCAAGTCTTGTTGAGTGATGAAATGAAAAACAGTTTTTTTTTAATGTACTTAAGAAAAATCAGTTAAGAATGTGCTGACTTTTATAGACCTCTCAAAGTTTACACATAAATAAATTTCAGAGTTGGAAGATAAATTAAAACATTTAAAATCTAGTGAAATGAAAGGGTTTATAGTTCTTGAAGATTATATTTTTGACTAGCTTCAGGTTGAGCTCAATGGTTCTTCAGTTCAATTTGAGGCAGTTTAAAGATATAAATGGACAATTTAATTTTTGCTGCAGATAGCAGCTGCTATGTTGAATTTTATAAAATGAATCTCAGAGTCAATCTGCAGCACATTGAGAGTCAAGAAACAGAAGTTTTGAAATTGTAGGTCATCTGGAGAAAGACCCATTTAAAGAATTATCTTTTTCAGTGTCTTGTGCACCTGTGCTGGTTTGCAGACAAAAACAGCTGCTCAGACACGAAGTGTTAGCTGACTTGTCACGTGACCCTCTTGCTCCATCTGCACAGTTACCCAAATATCGATGTGATATAATAGATAACAGATATATAGCCTACATGGTTTAGACAATTGCTTTCATAGCCTGAGTCCCATTTACCAAATGATTATTTCTTATGGTTTGTCTCTACTCAGTTGAGTTTCCAGATGATTGTCTGAAATCATGTTAATATGTAGGAGATTCACACTCCATCAAGACAGTTGATCTGGTGAGACTTCTCTGATAGGTGGACTCAATGTTTTGGCCTTGGAGCTTTGAAGTTACGGTGAAAACTGTACTTTGGTATTTTATATTCACTCTCTTTGTCATTTCTGAATTATCTCATTCAGTTCATTAGGGTCTCATTCTGACATTATTTTGAATCCTTCAATTATATCTTTCCAAAGTCTTTGAGAGTAAAATCTCCAGATCCTCAAACCTTTTGTAGAAAGTAACATCCTTTCAAATTAGGTATCATTCTAGTGACCTTCCTTTGAACCTTTCCTGGTAACTTGATACTTTTCACAATGTCCGGGGCTCAAAACTGGACGTAATATTCGAGATTAAGCCAAACTGATGACTTGTACAAGAACAAGTTGGTGCTTTCTGTTTTTAGATTGGATTGTCCTTGCATTAACACCCAGCATTATATTGGCCTTTACTGCAGACTTAGGCATTGTAGTATTTGATGAATCGTATATGTCTCTCTCTCTCACTTAACTATTGTAGTTATATTAAAAAATTCTAGCTAAACTGAGTATTGATAGTAATCCCTTCTAAAAACTTGACTTGGGTTGTAGGAAGAATAACTGGTTAAAAATGTGATTGTTTTGATACATTGTCGGTTTTAAAATGCAGGTGACTTGACCTGCCTAAGTTGGTGGGCACTGGAGCCAGGGATTATTCCTATGAAAATATGAACATGAGCCTAGTTGGTAGGCTTTTATCAATGCAACCTTCTATTGATGGATGCCATCAAGACAAACAGCCCCATCAACAGTAAAGACTCCTTGTTCTTTCTTGCTCATTTATTCATTTTAATGACTCGTTGAAAATTCAGCTGTTCTATCTCTCCCCAACAGTACTGAGTTTCGAACAGATGCCCTTCCTGCTTTTCTTCCCAGTCTTTGCACTGTGCTGCTCTTCTTGATTCAATATCCATCTAAATTCACATCCTTTTCCTCCTCTAATTTCATAGCTAGCCGGCCACTCTTTAGGGTTTCCCACCACATAAAATTTTCCTATTGGAATCTATTTACTCAAACTTGCCATTTCTACTCTTTATCTCTACCAAGCCATTTTTCTTGTCCATTTCCTTCCATCCATGTTTCTTTCTGCACAAGTCTTGGAAAATAACATTCCCCACATCATTGACAGCTACACTTTCAAATTTCTTCCATATGCCATAATATTACTGCAGGTGTTGGTATGTTCAATAACACTCTTATCACCACATTTGATATAGTGTCTCAGATACAACCTTTCCTCTTCTCTGCCACAGTGGTATGGCTCTCTGAAGTCAGCTGGCATAGATTTTCAAACATCTGACACACAAATGTATTTAGCTATTAATTACTAATTCAAGCTGGATATAATTGAAAGCTATTGCAGTTTGTCCCTTCGAGCAAACTTGTTCATTGATTTAGAAACATTGCCAATTTTCTACCTCTACTACCAACCGTATTTGTAAGCCACTCTCGTTACCACTGCCAATACTTTCAACATTACTTGTGAGGAGTTCATGAAAATCTTTGAGAGATTGAGATGGGCCGTTATCTGCTTCTGCCTCATATCCTCAATCCCATGCCCAACAAACAAATCTATCCTCAGATCCACCCCAGTCTAGCTCTGAATCACAGCTCGTTCTAATTTCTCTTGTATGCGTCCTCAAGCCTTTTATGAAGCTAGATTGTTGGTGTGACCAATTTTCCTGCTGTAGTTGACTCATTCATTCCTATTAAATGGCTTATCACCCTCTCGGTCAGCTATAGCTTCCCCTCCTCCAGATTAAATAATCCATTACTCAAATTTTCAAAGAGCCTATCATTAACTCCTCTGTCCTTACCAACAGCTGCCCCACTTTTTTAACTAGTCAAGGGAGGGCAAGGTTGTTGCCTTCTATTTCCACATAAGTTTCAATGTCTAGTTGCAGATTATCAACTACAGAATTTTTTTTTGAATCTGCACTGAATCATCACTATTCCAAGAAACAAACTACATCCTGTGAAGACAGTGATGATGGTACATGACATTTTCTTATTTCCGTTGACAAAGTGCAGTATTTTACACCAAGAACCAATTTTCTCCTTTTCTGACATCTTTGTTGCCTAATTGCATAGGATTTTTGTTTTATTATTATTTATTCATGGAATATAGGCACCACTGGCTGAGGCAGCATTTATTGCCAATCCCTTTTGCTGAAAGGGCAGTTAAGAGTGTAGCTCACATACAGGCCAGACCAGGTAAAGATAAGCATTTCCTTCACCAAAGGGGATTCGTGCACCAGATGGGTTTTTTTACAACAATCAATGTGGTCGCCATTAAGCTAGTTCTTAGCTCCAGATTTTAAAAACAATTCATTGAATTCAGATATCATCATTAGCAATGTTGTTTTTGAAACCATGTCCCCAAAATATTAGCCTGAGGTTCTTGATATTACCATTACACCACCATTTCCCTGTTCCATCATTCCCAATGCAATCACAGCTCAAATGTCTCCAGCTATGATATCACTTCCTGTCGCTCAACCACTACTTGAGGAATCTTGGGAGAGCCATCCTAGTCTGGTTCTTCTTCCTTACTTGCACTGAAGTGTTCCTGCCACCATGACATGCTATTAGTAACAGAGAGCTTGATGGCCTGACCACTCACCAGGCAGCTGTTGAGTCAATTAAGTTGTTAACTAATACCATATCCTTTCCTCTGAGAGCATTTTTCCAGTGGTGGAGTGTCCTCTGAAGCAAGTACAACTTTTGTCACTCAGGCCTGCCCTTCTGGCTTGAACTTGAACTGGTTGAAGTCATACCTGACACATAGGAAAGTGGTTGTTGTTGTTGAAGGTCAGTCACCACCAGGACATGAGTTCCTTTGGATAGGCTCATCCCATCTTCAGCTGCTTCATCAACGACCTTCCCTCCATAAGGTCAGAAGTGGGGATTGTCGCCGATGATTGCACAATATTCAGCACCTTTTGTGATTCCTGTCTATTCCAAATGTAGCAAGATCTGGACAATATTCAGCTTGGGCTGACAAGTGGCAAATGACATTCATGCCACACAAACACCAGGCAATGACTAACTTCAACAAGAGACAATCTAACCAATGCCCTTTGACATTTAATGGTGTTACCATCACTGAATACTGCATTGTCAAATTCCTGGGGATTACCATTGACTAGGAACTGAACTCGACTTGTTATATAAACACAATAGCTATAAGAGCAGGCCAGAGTCTAGAAATATTGCATTCAATAACTTACCTTCTGACTCGCCAAGCCCATTCTCTATATATAAGGCACAAGTCAGGATTATGAAGCAATACACCCCACTTGCCTGGATGGGTGCAGCTCCAGCGAAATTAGAGAAACTTGACACCATCCAGGACAAAGCAGCACACTTGATTGTCACCACATCAACAGTCAACCACTCCCTCCACCCTCAATGCACCGTAATAGCAGTGTGTATCATATATAAGATTTATCCAGAAATTCACCAAGGTTCCTTATATAGCATCTTCCAAGCCCATGGCCACAAACATCTAGAAGGACAAGCGCAGCAGCTACATACAACAGGTATGTACACCTGAGGCAAGGCATACACCTTTTTGACTTGAAAATATACTTTTTATTTACTGCAGCTTGATCCAAAAGGTGGAACTCCCTCCATAATGACTTTGTGGGTGTACCTAAACCAAATGCACAGCAGCATTTCAAGAAGTCAGCTCACCATCACCTTCTCAAGGGCAACTAGGGACGAGCACTAAATACTGGCCCAGCAGTGACTTAGACAGACATAGATCTACGTCTCCCACTTGTGATCTCAGCAGCTGGCCTTCAAGGTCCCCCAGAAAACTCAGCTCAATATACATGATTAATGATTGAAAGCATATTATCTTCTAAATCTGCTTTCATTTTGCGCTTTTCTTGTAAGATTGATGTCAATCAGTGCTGATGGAAGAGCTAATATATTTCTGTCAATATGCCTTGACTGCCTGTATTCAGAGGTACATTCATTAATTTTTTTTATTTCCCAGACTTTGGGTAGTGGAAAGACTATTGAAAGTTTTTATTGTTAAAACCTCGTTTATAATTGCATTATTGTCACAATTCCAAGATGTAGAATGTGAATGCTTCCCTTTCCTCTCAGTCCTGCCCAGAATAAGATAATATATTTCGGTCATAGGGAAGATGACGGCTGGATATTCAGCTGAAAGATGATAAGGGTAATTGGCTATTTTGTTCCCTTTTCAGCTCAGACTATCCTAAATTTGACTGTTAAATTTTGCCTTGGGCAGTTCCTGCTGAATTCATCTTCAAAATCTGAAAATCCATGAGTTCTTGCCTAAAATATATATGGCTTGTCATCCTGAAACTTGTACTTTTAATGGTTTTCTGTGAGAAGACAAAAATATATAGGAAGCAAATATTTTGAGTAAAATGAGCTTGTTCATGTTTATATTACGGACAGTGGAATTGCAAATACATTTATTTTCCTTAATGGCAATCTTCAAGCAGCATAACTTCAAGGCCGAAGAATATTCCATGGAGTAAATGAACAACGTGCTTTAAAAATATCTTCTTGTTGCTAATTCTGCTGTTTTTCCACATAAGGCAATGCAATGCAAGAAAAGATCTATTTTGAAATGAAAGAGCTATGTCAAGTTGTGGCATAAACAAACAATTTTCAGTAATGAGATAGCCTTTCACATCTGCAGTACATCTCAAAGAGCTGTCTCGCCAATTCCTTACTTTTGAAGGATGTAGATAAGCATAGCAAACCAGTCTGTGTAAAGCACAGTCCAATTAACAGCAATATATTCGTAGTCACTGAAAAAACTGCGGATGCTGTAAATCAGAAACAAAAATAGAAATTGCTGGAAAATTTGAGTAGGTCTGGCAACAATTCTGGACAGCTAACTCTGATTTCTCTCCACAGATGCTGCCATACCTGCTGAGCTTTCTCAGCAACTTCTATTTTTGTTGGTAGTCAGGTAGCTTTAGTGATTCTAGCCGAGGAACAGATGTTTACCAGAACTCTGGGAGAATTCCCATTGCTCTTTAGATAGTGCCATGGGATCTCATACATCCCTCTGAGAAAGCCAAATGAGAACTTGTTTTATCCAAAGCCATTGTGTTTTTCTCACTTCATTCATAGATTGTGGATATCACTGGCTCGGCCAGCATTTACTGCCCATCCCTCACTGCTTTGGAGAAGCTGGTGGTATGCAGCCACCTTAAAACATTGCTGTCATTGGGGTATGGGCCACTTGATAGGAAGAAAATTCCAGCTTTCTTTTCCCAGCAACAGTGAAGAAACAGTGATTATAATTTCAAGTGAGGATGGTGTGCAGCTTGAAGAGGAACTTTCAAATGGCTCTAGTCTTTGCTGTCTCAAATTTATTTTGGTTGCTGTACAAAGGAACTTAATAGGAAAATAGTTTCATCGTAACTAAATTGGAAGTGTTTGACAGAGACGTGGAGATCAGTAGGCGGTAAATTCCACAGTTTAGAGTTCAGAAATATGAAGATGCCATTTGAACCAGGAGAAACACAAGAGGCGAGAATCAGAAGTGCAGATATCCTGGAGGGAATGTGACCTGAAACACAGAGAATGAGAGGTGTAAAGCCATGGAGGGATTTGCTGGGCCAGAAGCCAGTGCAGGGCAGTAAGCACAGAGGTGATAGGTGAATTGAACTTAGTTCAAGTAAGGACATGGGCAGCAGAGTTGTGGATGATCTCAAATTAATGCAGAGCAGAATGCAGTGCCTGGGCAAGAGTGAGGTCTAAAGATAACTAAGTTGTGAGTAGAGATATCTGTAACAGATGAGCTGAGTCAGGGCTGACACTTCTGCAGTATTTATGTGATGAAACATAGCAGCACTGGTGATGCCACAAATAAATGGTCAGAAGCTGATCTCTGGGACAAATATGACACCTAGATTACAAGTAGTCTGCTTCAGTCATAATGACGGGGAGGAATCGAGATGGTATTGAGAAAACTGAGTTTGTATTGGGCCAAAAGCAATGGCATTGACATTTCAAAAAAGGAGCAAATTTCTGTTCATCCTATATTGGTCAAGCAGTCTAATAATTTAGGTATCAGTAGGACATTAGTTATGACTTAGGTAACAGCTATTTTGGTACTAAGGCAGAGGCTGAGATTTGGTGGGAAAGATGAAATCCTGAGAAAGATGATAAAATTGGGAGGTCACAACAAATTCAAGGGCTTTGAGGATGAAAGGGAAGTTGGAAATGTGAGGGGTAGTTTGCAAGGACAAAGGTTTCTTTGGGAAGCGGGGTGAGGAACCAATACAGCCATGATGTCAAATGACCTCCTTCCATGCTGCAAATTCTGTGGTTCCATCATTCAGTGATGGTTGATAGAAAGCAGAAATTGAAAATACCCAAGGAGGGAGATGTTATGATAATATCAGCCAACACAGGAATCAGGAAGAGAAGTTAGTTGTTCAGCAGTTTAGTTGGAGTAGGATCAAGGGAACAGGAAGCAAGTCTGAGGGGCCAAATGTTTTCTGAGAGGACATAAGAGGAGTTAGGTAAGAAATGAAAGAAAGATAACATTTTAGGTCGGGGGACTGTTAAAAGGAAGTTTGGTGAACTAGTAGAACAGCTGACCAGATAGCTTTGATCTTAGAGATAAAGAAGACCAAGAAGTCTACGCACTTCTGCTTGGAAATGATGGCGAAGGAAACGGATAGTCTGGAGTAGAGAGAAAAAAAAAGCAACGAGTTATTTGTGCATTCCAGGATGGTCTTATAGGAATGAATAGTTTCGCAGAACACGATCTGATAATGATATACCTCATCCAGCCAGATCTGGCAGTGAATAACTAAATCAAATCCATTCAAGTTCAAGTTCAACTGTGCCCCTCAGAAGTTTTGATGCCGTTGCTATTGATATGATTTTTGAGGCATAATTTATGGACAGATACACAGGGGTTAATTTCACAGGCTACTGTTGATTTGGGTGGGGGGGAGGGGTGTGTGTTGTGATCACAGTTACAACGAGCGTAAATTTGTGGTCATGGTCATAGGCAGTTGACAGCTAGGAATTTTCTGACAGTTTAACTGGCAACAGCAGTTAAAATGTCATATATTAGTTAGTTAGGTAAAGAAAGTATGACAGTGACAGAGGTTCATTGAGATGCAGAGTACAGAAACAGACCCTTTGGTCCAACTTGTCCATGCTGACCAGATATCCTAAATTAATATCATCTCATTTGCCAGCATTTGGCCCATATCCCTCCAAACCTTTCCTATTCACATAGCCATCCAGATGCCTTTTAAATGTTGTAATTGTACCAGCCTCTACCACTTCCTCTGGCAGCTCATTCTGTACACGTACCACTCTATGTAAAAAAAGTTGCCCCTTTGCTCCCTTTTCAATCTTTCCCCTCTCACCTTAAACCTATGCCCTCTAGCTGTGGACTCCCAACCTTAGGGAACACACCTTGACTGTAAGGTAGTGCCATTTATATTGTGTCTCTATATTCTCTCTACACAATATATCACCTCACAATTCTCTGCGTTGAACTTCATCCGCCACCTATCGGCCCATTTCACCAACTTATCAATGTTCTTTTGTAGTTCTAAACTGTCCTCCTGACAGTTTACAAAGTTTCCAGGTTTTGTATCATCCACTATCTTGAAAATTGTTTCCTGCATGCCAAGGTCTAGATCATTCACATCAGGAAAAGCAAGAGCCCCAATCCCAAAAAGCTCTACTTCTAAACTTTCTCCAGCCTACAAACTAAAGTACTTTCCTGTTTCCTATCACTCCGCTAAGTCAGCCTGCAAAATAACCTGACAATTCAACAGACAGTGTAACACAACAAACATCATTAACTCGAGGGCTAAGGCTAAGGTGGCAGAATTGTTGTTCAAAGTTTGGGAGAAGATTTGTAGCTCGGGTGCTCATTGTTGTGGTTCTGTTCGCCGAGCTGGGAATTTGTGTTGCAGACGTTTCGTCCCCTGTCTAGGTGACATCCTCAGTGCTTGGGAGCCTCCTGTGAAGCGCTTCTGTGAAGTTTCCTCCGGCATTTATAGTGATCTATAAATCACTATAAATGCCAGAGGAAAGATCACAGAAGCGCTTCACAGGAGGCTCCCAAGCACTGAGGATGTCACCCAGACAGGGGACGAAACGTCTGCAACACAAATTCCCAGCTCGGCGAACAGAACCACAACAAGAATTGTTGTTGTTTATTTCTCTCAGAACTGGATCCTGAGTAGCCTCAAATATAACATGGGGAGAAAAGCAGTTACTGGACAGTGGAAAGGATTAGATTACCTACAGTATAGAAACAGGCCCTTCGGCCCAACAAGTCCACACCGACCCTCTGAAAAGTAACCCATCTAGACCCATTTCCTTACCCTATATTTACCCCTGACTTGGCAATTTAGCATGGCCAATTCACCAGACTTGCACATCTTTGGACTGAGAGAGGAAACCAGAGCACCCAGAGGAAACCCCCGCACAGACACAGGGAGAATGTCTGTGGAGTTGCACAGTCACCCGATGCAGGAATCAAACCCGGGTCCCTAGTGCTCTGAGGCAGCAGTGCTAACCACTGAGCCATTGTGCTGCCCCAAATGCAGGAGACCACGAAGCTGTGGCTCGAATATTAGCCTGTAGTGAAAGCCGTGTGGGAGAAAAAAAACCCACTAGTAAGAACTATACACCACAATACAATGTTGCACTGGTGGATTATTCTGAAGGAAAAATTGAGCTATGCTGCTGCAGTGCACATATTTGCTGTAAGCATTTGAGCCAGGACATTTTGTGCATTGGCATTTTACACTCTGTTTCCAGATGATTTAAATGTTCTATTGTTGTTCATTTGAAGCCAAAAACAGCTTATTTCAGGATAGTTATATGTGAACACAAAGGATACATTTCTTAAAGGGTATCTGCTTAGATTCTTATTCACACTGAAGTGCTAACTTCATTCTAAATCAAACAATGTTGTGAGAGTTGAAGATTTGGTTTTCATCTTTTTCCTTCAGATCAGACTGGAGGGAAAATCATATTTGGATTTTGTCATGTTTTGTGAAGATCTAGAATTTACATTCCAGGTTCTGAAGGATTTACAGTGCAGTCTGCAGTGTAGAAGAGCTACAACTTGCAAATTCCTAAAATCATTACTATGTGTGAAAAAAAACTAAACAGTGAACTTTTGAATCCTTTTGACCTTAATATTCACAAACAGAGAACATTTTCACTAATGAGATGACTGTGTCAGTGATTCCCTGGTGTTAATTAAACATCTCACCTCATTAACTCTCTTGGAACTGGTTTTAGTCGACAGGTTTCAGCTTCATTGATCATTCCAATCATTTCCTAAAAACCTTATTTAATTCAGACTAAATAGATTAACCTGAATGCTATTTTCAGACAAACAATCCAGATATTTGTCTTCATAAATAATTAATCTGCTTTATGGAGTGAAAAACATCAAGTCAAGTGATCAAAGGACTCAGAACACGGCACGGTGGCAGTGGGCGGCACGGTGGCACAGTGGTTAGCACTGCTGCCTCACAGCGCCAGAGACCCGGGTTCAATTCCCGACTCAGGCGACTGACTGTGTGGAGTTTGCACATTCTCCCCGTGTCTGCGTGGGTTTCCTCCGGGTGCTCCGGTTTCCTCCCACAGTCCAAAAGATGTGCGGGTCAGGTGAATTGGCCATGCTAAATTGCCCATAGTGTTAGGTTAAAGGGGTAAATGTAGGGGTATGGGTGGGTTGCGCTTCGGCAGGTCGGTGTGGACTTGTTGGGCCGAAGGGCCTGTTTCCACACTGTAACTAATCTAATCTAATCTAATCTAATCTAAGAACATGTTTTGATTGAAAATGGAGAGAAAATATGTGATAATACACATTTTTCTTTTTTCCCTGCCGCAAGTTACCTAATATTACTTATCTGATTTTATTTCCTATTTGCTCAATATGACAATGGCTATTATTTTGCTAGAAATTCTGTTAGAAATACCCAGTTTCTGATTTTTACCAGTTCCATTATTTCTTGCTGCCGCTTTGAATATGAAGAGAGTGAAACTGCAGAATATAGAACAACAGCAGAACTGGATCAAATTAGCAGTAAAAATGGAAACTGCTGGAAATACTCAGCAGGTCAGGCAGTATCTTTGGAGAGAAAACCAAATATAATGCTTACAGATTGATGACTTTATGTCAGAATTCAGATTAGTGATACATGTGGAATATGGTATGGTATAGTTCTTGAAACTTAGTGGAAGTGTCTGGCTAATACAAATGAAATGTACAACCCATGTTTTTGGATTGTTGAAAATAGAAATTGCTCTTGATCTTGCATTTGGTTACAATGTTACTGTTCCATTCACATGCATATAATCCAGGATATGGTAGAAAACACTGTGTACACTTACACAATACATGTAAGTACACTTCCAAACATCTAACGACAGGTCCCTAATAATGTAAATATTGAGCGAGGGTTTAGAAGCCGTATTGAGCCAATTCGTCAAGATTTACTGCTACACATCTCAGTGACGGAGGCTTGAAACAACCTTGCTGTTATAAAGTGTACATCTGCGTATAAGATGAGAGAATAGCAGAAGTCACAGCAGAACATTTATGTACATTGCATCAGCATTGGTTGAATATATTATCCCCCATTTTCACCTCACTTCCTGTGCCCCTCAGTATCCTTCATTTACAGTGTATTCTTTTTCTTTTGTCCTCATTACATTTGTGACTTTATACTTTTCCAGGCTGAATTCCATTTGTCACTTTTGCACCCACACATTCACACCATGGATACTTGCAGTTGACAGCCAGCTTCTTCACAGTCAACTGCACAGCCAGTTTTTGTGTCACTAGCAAATTTCCCAATCATGCCTCCCACACACAAATGTAAATCATCAATCTAAACCTTAAACAGCAAACACTGAGCCTTGGCGATGATCACTGGAAACCATTTTCTATTTGCACATTTGTTGCCCAAGTACCCTTTGTTTCCTGTCAATGAGCCAATTTTGGATTTAACTCACCACATTTCCCTGTATTCCATGGGCTTTTATTTTTCTGATCACAATGCCATGTGAGATCTTTCAAATGTCTTGTCAAAATCCATACAAACAACATCCACTGCACAATCCTCAATCTTCCTTGTTACTTCTTCAAAAAAACATAAATTGTGTTAGTAATACATGACATTCCTTTTAAAAAAAATCAATGCCGATTATCCCAGATTAATCTGTACCTTTGTTTGTAACAGTTAGTTGCCTTTCTCATTATTGATTCAAATAATTTAACTAAGTCTGTCCCTCATCCCGTTTTTACATAAGAACCTGTCATTGATATAAATATGAAGTGTCAGCAGTATGAATATGACCTAGCTCAGTAATTTATTTTAATAAGATGAACATCACTCTGTAATGTTGCTTCTTCATGTCAAATGTAAGCCAGATTGGGGACAAAAGCTGCTTTTTTTTAACCTGGATATACCTATTTGCATAGCACTGCTCCAGACATGATGTGTATCAGAAGTTGTTTATTAGTTCTGTTTCTATGGAATAGTTTTGGGTACATTATTCTAACCTCAGTCTGAATTTTATTTTGGGAGTAGAAGCATATTTCAGTAAACAAAGGTAACATTTAGATACTATTTGGAGGAAATCTGATTTTTCCCATGCAGGATATGAACATATAATGTTCAAACACCCAACCCCGTTAACCTTAGGTTTCCAATTCTAAATGGGGGATCAGAATCTGATTTCCTTTTGTAAACCACCTTCATCTGACAGTGCTGGTTTTGGGAGATCACTAAAAGCAGACTACATTTGATAGCTTGTGAACAAACTGGAAAGTCTACCACGGAGCTAGGAATATTTTAAAATTTGAATGTAACATGCTTTCACACATTCAATTGTCACTGTTTGGTGCTGTATTCTATGTCATTGTGTTTTTAATTCAATGGTCTATCATGGACATCTGTCCTGGAATGGTAACTTGGTTTTACATTGATCATGATTGTCTCATGTTCAGGTCTGTTACAGTATTCTTTCCAAGGGAGAAAGTACCATAAGGTATTAAAAATGTAAGGCATGTCCTTGGAGTGAGCTAGACTAGCAAATTTTTCCATTTGTGAAAATAACTGCTTTTGAAAGTAGAAAATAATGGCTTGCACCTGTACCCCACCCCCCACCCCATTCATTCCTAGCTTTAAAATGGGAATGGTAACTGTTTGATTAGTGGAGCAAAATAAACTCTTTTGTTATGACCGATGATCTAATGAGATAGCTTGTCAGGATTTCAAAAGCTTTGACCAACAGCAAGTCTTCTTGACCCATAAACTAATGAAAACTTGGAGCCTGTATTAGAATATGTTATTCATGTGGAGTTCTGGTTGTTTGCAAACTAACAGAAACTTCAAGGATTGCATTCTTTTTCCTTTGGGTTTACTGGTTCAGTGTTAATGATAATGAATTTGAATTCAGGGTTTTCTTTGGTTTTTAGAGGGTGTCATGGATTTTATAAATGTTTTTAAAATAATTTAATTGCCACTGCATAGCTCATGAGATGGGTTGAGGGATGTGAAATAGCATGATATGCATGGGGGCATATAGGTGGTGTAGATATTTGGAGGAGCATGGGAATTGATTGGAGTGCAGTGATGAATAGTTAGTTTTAGGGGGACTTTAAGTAATGTTGAGAGCTGGACTACAGTGTTGAAACAGCAAGATGAGTTAGCCCACAGTAATTTGTTCTAATAAGATGAACATCACTCTGTAATGTTGCCTCTTCACGCTAAATGTAAGCCAGATTGGGGACAAAAAGCTGCTCTTTTTACCTGGATGTATCTATTTGGATAGTACTAGATCAGACATCCTATGTATCTGAAGTTGTTTATTTCTTCTGTTTCTGTGGAGTAGTTTCGGCACATTATTCTAACTGGCCCATATCTACAGCACACTCCTTACATGCTTCACCGTTGCTCGCAAAACGTAATGCAAACCTGACACCTGTGTGGAAAATGTCTACAATCCTAAATTGGTCATTTTGCAAGCTGCAAACGCACACAGGCCAGGTATTCCCAAGCTGAGGCAGAAATTTGGCCCTTTATTTGCCAGTCATCAAACTACATTTCTGGCTTAAACATGATTCTCCTTTGTGAAGATCATGAATTCTAGTTCTGATAATAAGGTACTTACAAAGTTTGTGCGAAGATTTGTAGCTCGGGTGCTGGCTTGCCCTATGATAGTAGTGTTGTCCCAGTCAAATTCATGTTGCTTGTTGTCTGCGTGTGTGGCTACTAAGGATAGCTGGTCGTGTCGTTTCGTGGCTAGTTGATGTTCATGTATGCGGATTGTTAGCTGTCTTCCTGTTTGTCCTATATAGTGTTTTGTGCAGTCCTTGCATGGTGTTTTGTACACTACACTACATAAGGTACTTACATTAAGTGGAATTCTCCTACACATTAAATCATTCTAGATATTCATGATTACAGACTGGTACAACAGACCACAACCCTACAGTTAAGATGTATGGCCAAATGTTTCAGTTTCTCTTTTTCTCCTTTTTTATTTAACAATTAAACTGAAAACTTGTTTTCTTTGACAATTGAGTCTAACATTGCTTTGGAATTAAATTTACAAATTACATATGGTGAATGTCCTGAATATATGCTACTGTATATCATTTCTCAGAAAAATGGTACACTTGTTAGCACTTCTCTTTTTTATAGGTATTTGTCTGCAAATAGAGCTACTTCAGGACAGTGCAATTTATTATGTTGATATCAATGAATTAATATACAAATCTGATTCATAAATGCATACATCATCATCTTAATTGACTGATGTCAAAATAATGGTCAGGCTAATGGTGCTTGCTACTATTTATCCATAAATGGTAACTGTTTAATTAGTGGAGCGAAACACTTGTATCAGAGGACACATTAAATGCCAAACCCCAAAAGCTGTCTTCTGACTTAGCAACGTGAAAACAATGTTTTGCTGTCTGCGTCACTACTGAAGGGTGTTGAATATCATGCAGGTGCTATATTGCATGATGAGTTTGAACTAAGCTCACCAAAAGGAGGTTTAGTATCATTATAAGAGTTAATACTCTTCTAACAAGGTGACAAGTGTAAATTAATGCTGTATAATCTCTACGGCACAGAAAATTAATGACTACAACTGAGTAGTCTATTTCTGCAGAAGAATTAATGCTGGATGTGTAAGCAAAGTCAACTTTAATTTATTTTTACTTTTCATCTCTATCTCTTTTTTTTCCATCTGTTCTTTATTTTCCTTGCTTTGTTTATTTTCCTCTACCTGATTTGATGTTAAATGCATCCAGCTTAATTTCCAATTCCCTCTCCATCGTTCCTTTTAATTTGTCAATACATTGATCTAATTAGTTAGGGAGATACTCAGCTCATAGCCTTATTCACTCAGGATGCCCATTTCCCTCACTCCAAAAGGATCATCTTGCACTTTCAGCAACTAGCCACGCAAAGTGATGATACAGAAATGTGCACAAAGAAGTCTAACTAGCAACAAAGTCTGGGCTGAGAAGTATTAATGTAGTAAACAAGGACCATGACTTTCAATTGGATAACTAGTTGAATCACAACCCCTATATGCAAAAGAATAATACTGGAATTGGGTACTGATAACTGACTTGCATTGTCTCTAGTGAACATAATTGTCGCTAGTATGTGATTAATTGACAATTTTTATAATTACTGTTGTCTACAGCTCTTCATTAGACTCCAGGAAGATGTTAATTTTCTTGAAAATTAACAGTCATTTGGAACAAAAGTGTCTAACTCTCTGAAATATTTGGGACATCCTGATGTCATAAAAGACACACTAGAGATACAAATCTTTTGGAGCAAATGACTAACTTTTTAAAAACAATGTTTTGTGAATAACTCAAAAAGAAAAAAGAAAATGAATAATATGTATTTACTTCACTGAAGAGGATGCTGATTCTTCCAGACATCACTTTTCCACATTCCAATCTTTAGTCAAGCTGAAAATAAAAATAAGACAATAAAAACCAAGTTTTATTTAAAATATTTGCATGTTACAGTTAGCTTTTCTGAATTGGCATCACACCTTCAGGACACTTAAGAGTTATCCAGAATCAGTTGAGTTACTTATGAAGTGTAGAGTCATAGATTCACAGAAATGTTATGATCACCATCACTGTTCTGTTGGCATAGGTAACATTACGATAGTATTTACACTTCAAAAATATCTAAGTGGGATGTCCTGAAGTCATAAAAGACAACAGAAATATAAAACCTTTTATTCCTTTCATTACTGTGAAGCTGTCTTCTTGCAATATTGCTCTTCAGAGTATGTATCCTGTCAGTGTTTCAGAAACTTTACAAACCTGTGCTTTTTCCAGGATTTAATTAAAATGTTAAATGTTGCATGTGCTATTATGGTTTGAGTTGGGGGTGGAGAAGGAAATCAGATCAGCTAATTGGATAACTTTGACTTTTACATGTTAATATTTGGAGCATAAAATCCAACTGTTTATGCAGTTATTTCTCTTCCAGGAAGTGTTTAAATCTTGAACTGGGATTTTACTTTAGCGGTGTAAGTGAGATATTATAGTGACCAGTCACATTGCACATCAACAGTGACAACTCAATGGGGATTCCTAGAGACTTTATTTTATAAAAGGAAGCTGCTACACAAATATTTGAAGCCATCCTGTTGAAGTAACTTGTAAATAGCACATTAAGAAAATGTTCACCAACTAATTAAATGCAAACAAGAACAGAAATTGCTGGTTAAATGCAGCAGGTCTGGCAACATCTATGGGGAGAAAACAGAGTTAACGTTTCAAGCCCGGTGACTCATCATCAGAACCATGATGGGGAAGTTAGGAACTATTGGAACTAAAGATACCTGTTCTTCGCAAATTTATCATATATTGTACTTTTAATTGCTCAAATCCAGTTTTCTGGAAAAGGAATATCTGTCTAATTTGTACTTGAATGGCTAAATGATAACTAATTCTATTGTCTCTCCTGGGAGGCAGTTCCACAGGTTGACCAGTCCTCACTCAAATGAAAGGACATTTTCACCCTCGAAAATGGGTGTGCCTGATTAAAGTGGGATTATTCAACATTGTGCCTTCCATGTTTAATTTCATTGAAAGTGGGGTGTGGTCGGCAATCAAACAGCTCGAAGTGGGCAGTTTGATCACTTACTTACTGTTATGAGGCAGCCTACCTCTGAATGAGCCACCACTTAATAATTAATTCCCAGCTGACTTGATTTCCACCACTTATCTGCTGGCGTCAGGTATTCCACCATAACTGAACAATGGTCTGAACCTTCCAGTCTTTCCTTGATCCCTCTGCTCTGCCACCCTATCTTTCCCCACCTCCGACTTTTGATGTCTTGTCTGACTTCTCACCTTCCTCCCAGTTTTCTCCTCTTTAAACTTCAGCTATATTCTGAGGTTGACATTCTATCCATCTGACAGCCAGCAGGTGTTTGGCTACACCCAGGAAATACATGTAAAATACAGTGAGGAGGTTCTGTCATTAAATTCAATAGGATTGAAAAAATGGCCTCCTCTTCTCTTTCTTCACTACTGAGATAAGATTGATGTCAGTGTCTAGTAGATTCTAGCAAGGCCTTTGACAAAGTCCCACATGGGAAATTGATAAAGAACATAAAAGTTGGATCCAAAATTGGTTTGGTGACTGAAGACAGAGGGTAAAGGTCGAAGGCTGGATCCCTTCTTGTTTATAATGTTAAAAAATGATGAGAATTTGGGGGTGGGGGGTGGGGATGGTGGTGATAAGTAAATTTGCAGATGACACAAAGATTGGTTGGTGGTTGATGGTGAAGAGGAAGGTATTAGGTTACAGGAGGATAGAAATGGATTGATCAGATCGGCGGAAAATGGAATTTAACCCTGATAAGTGTGAGGTTATGAACTTTGGAAGATAAAACAAGACAAAGGAATACTTTGTGAATGGCAGAACACAAGGAAGCTCAGAGGAACAGAGGGAATTTGAGGTGCTTGTCTCGACATCCCTGATAGTGACAGGACAGGTTAATAGGGCAGTTAAGAAGGCATAGAAGGTGCTTGCCTTTATCAGTTATGACATATACTATAAGAGCAGTGAGATCATGTTAAAGCTATACAAAACTTTGGTTATGTCACAGCTGGAGTACTGTGTGCAGTTCTGGTCACCGCACTGTAGGATGTGATTGCACTGGAGGAGGTACGAAGGAGATTGACCAAGCTACCAAATTTTCCTGGTTGCTCTCAGTACTGGTAAAGAGTCACTGGATTTAAAATGTTCACTCTGCTTTCTTCCCACAGTTGCTGCCAGACCTGCTGAGTTTCGCCAACAGTTTTTGCTTTTGTTTCAGATCTCCAGTATCCAGTTCTTTATTTTATTCACCAGGATATTGCCTGGGATGGAGCATTTTAGCTAAGAAGAGAGACTGAATAGCCTCAGATTGTTTTCTTTTGGAGCAGAGAAGGTTGCAGGACAACTTGATGGAGGTGTATAAGATTATGAGGAGCAGGGATCTGGTGAATAGAAAGCAGTTGTTCTGCTTAGTTGAAGAGTCAATTAGAAAGGGCATAATTTTAATGAAGGGCAGCAGGTTTGGAGGGGATTTGAAGAAGTATGTTTTCACCCAGAGGGTAGTGGGTATCTGGAATGCAGGAGGGTAGTTGAGGTGAGAAACCTCAATCTTTGGAAAGTACTTGAATGAGCACTTGAAGTCTCATAATAATCAAGGCTTTAGGCCTAGTGCGAGAGAGTGGGACTAGTGTCGGGAGTTGTGTATTTTTGGTGGTACAGACTTGAAGAGTCAAAGAATCGCTTTTGTACTGTATGATTTTGTGATTCTACAATTACATGTCTGAGAGGGGGTCAGTTGCAGACAGGACAGTGACAGGATATACTGAATCCATCAGGAAGGTTTCTGACGTGATGAAACAAAGGGATCGGTTAAAGTGTCTGCTTTAATGCAAGGAGTGTCTGGAATAAGAGTGACAAACTTAGAGTATGGATTAGTACTTGGGGCTATGATGTTGTGGCCATAACAGAGACATGGGTTTCACAGGGGCAGGAATGGTTGCTTGATATTCTAGGGTATAGAACATTTAAAAAGAACAGGGAGGGTGGAAAAAGAGGAGGGGTGTAGCATTGCTAATCAGAGAGTGCATCACAGCTACAGAAACGAAGGTTGTTGAGGAAGGTTTGTCTACTGAGTCAGTATGGATGGAAGTTAGGAACAGCAAGGGAACAGCCACTGCATTGGGGGTTTTCTACAGACCACCTAATAACAGTAGAGAGATTGAAGATCTCATAGGCGGAAAGATTCTGGAAAAATGCAAAAGTAGCAGGGTTGTTGTTATGGGAGATTTCAACTTTCCCAATATCGACTGGAACATCCAAAGTGCAGATGGTTTGGATGGAGCAGTTTTTGTCAGGTGTGTTCAGGAGTGTTTCCTTACTCGGTATGTTGACAAACCGACGAGGGGAGAGGCCATTTTGGATTTGGTGCTCGGCAACGAGCCACGACAGGTGTCAGATCTCACGGTGGGGGAGCACTTTGGTGGCAGTGATCATAACTGCCTCACATTTAGCATAGCCTTGGAGAGTGAAAGGTGCAGTTACCGAGGGAAGATATTTAATTGGGGAAAAGGAAATTATGACGCTATTAGACAGAAATTGGGAAGTACAGACTGGGAATAATTGTTCCACAGAAATGGCACAGCAGACATGTGGAGACTATTTAAGGAGCAGTGGTTGAGAGTGATGCACAAATTTTATCCTCTGAGACACGTAAGAAGAGGTAAGTTTAAGGAACCTTGGATGATGAGAACAGAGGAGCTTCTCGTCAAAAGGAAGAAGGCAGCTTATGTAAAGGTGGAAGAAGCAAGGATCTAGCACAGCTTTAGAGGATTACAGGCTTGCTAGAAAGGAGCTCAGAAATGGACTGAGGAGAGCCAGGAGGGGCACAAAAAAGGCTTGGGAGAACCCAAAGGCGCTTTACTCATACGTGAGGAATAAGAGAATGATCAGGGAAAAGGTAGGGCCGATCAGGGATAGCGGAGGGAACCTGTGCTTGGAGTCTGAGTAGATGGGAAAGCCCTAAATGAGTTTTTTCTTCAGTTTTCACCAAGGAGAGGGAACTTGTTGTAAATGAAAGCTCAGAGGAGCTGGGATACAGTCTTGACCAGATCAAGATTGATGAAGAAGATTTGCTAGAAATTTTGGAAAATATTAAGATTGATAAGTCCCCAGGGCCAGACCATATTTATCCTAGGCTGCTCTGGGAAGTGAGAAAGGAGGTTGCTAAGTCACTGGCGAGGATCTTTGCCTCCTCACTCTCCACAGGAGTCGTACCCGAGGATTGGAAGGAAGCGAATGTTGTTCCACTTTTCAAGAAGGGTAAGAGGGAAATCCCTGGCAATTACCGACCAGTCAGTCTCACGTCTATGGTCAGCAAAGTTGTGGAAAGAAGTCTGAGCGATAGGATTTATGATTATTTGGCAAAGCATAGTGTGATTAAAGGCAGTCAGCGTGGCTTTGAGAGGGGCAGGTCATGCCTTACAAATATTATTGAGTTCTTGGAGGAGGTGTCAAGCCAGGTCGATGATGGTCGAGCAGTGGATGTGGTGTATATGGACTTCAGCAAGGCATTTGATAAGGTTCCCCATGGTAGGCTCATTCATAAAGTCAGGAAGTATGGAAGAAGGGAGATTTGGCTATCTGGATTCAGAATTGGCTGGCTGACAGAAGGCAGAGAATGGTTGTAGATGTATTCTGCCTGAAAGACAGTGTTGAGTGGGGTCCCGCAGGGCTCTGTTCTTGGGCTTCTGCTCTTTGTAGTTGTTATAAATGACTTGGATGAGGAGGTGGAGGGGTGGGTTAGCAAATTTGCAGATGACAAAAGGTTGGAGGTGTCGTTGATAGTATAGAGGGCTACTGCAGGCTGCAGAATGACATAGACAGGATGCAGAGCTGGGCTGAGAAATGGCAGATGGAGTTCAACCTGGATAAATGCGAAGTGATGCATTTTGTAAGGTTGAACTCGAATGCTGAATATAGGATTAAAGACAGGATCCTTGGCAGTGTGGAGGAACAGAGGGATCTGGGTGTGCAAGTACATTGATCCCTCAAAGTTGCCACCCAAGTGGGTAGGGTTGTTAAGAAAGCATATGGTGTTTTGGCTTTCATTAACAGGGGCATTGAGTTTAAGAGCTGGGAGGTTTTGCTGCAGCTCTACAAGTCTCTGGTGAGGCCACACTTGGAATATTGTGTCCAGTTCTGGTCGCCCTACCATAGGAAAGATACAGAGGCTTTAGAGAGGGTGCAAAGAAGGTTTACCAGGATGCTACCTGGACTGGAGGGCTTTCCTTATGAAGAAAGGATGAATGAGCTCAGACTTTTCTCTCTAGAGAGAAGGAGGAAGAGAGGAGATCTGATCGAGGCGTACAAAATAATGGAGAGGAATAAATAGAGTCAATAGCCAGAGACTTTTCCCCAGGGCAGGATCGACTGGTACGAGAAGTCATAGTTTGAAGATATTAGGAGGAAGGTATAAAGGAGACATCAGAGGTAGGTTCTTTATGCAGAGAGTTGTGAATGCACAGAATACATTGCCAGCTGAGTTGGTTGAAGCGAAGTCATTGGGGACATTTAAGTGACTGCTGGACATGCACATGGATAGCAGTGAGTTGAGGGGTGTGTAGGTTAAGTTACTATATTTTTCATTAGGATTAAGTCTCGGCACAACATCATGGGCCTAAGGGCCTGTTCTGTGCTGTACTTTTCTATGTTCTAATTACTTATAGATTTACCTCCATCTTAATTGCAGGCTGTGTCCTCTGGTGCTGCACAAGGTGAAATAGCTTGTTGAGGCCCACATTATCCAGTCTGTTTAGAAAAACATCAATTATATCAGCTTACAAGCTTCTCTTTTCTTAAGTGAAACTCTTCACTCCTTCATCCGCCTTAATCATTTTGTTCTTATTTGTCTTTTCAATAACTGTAATAACCTCTTTACAGTGGTGACCAGGACTGTACACAATCTTTTTCTTGATTTAGAAATGATATTTAAATCAATCTCTCCTATTGGAGATGTTATAACCAGGTGGAATTTGAACCTCTACCTACTGGCTCAGTTAGGAACACTACCATTATACTCCTAAATGACAAAATTATGTCAATATTTTGGTTCTATATTGGCCTTTTAATTTATATTTTAACATCTGGTCTTTCAATACCACATTACTTGCTGCCACTGAGCAATTATGACAACTTTCATATAATATTAATCATATAATCATAGAAATCCTACAGTGTGAAACAGGCCATTCAGCCCATCGAGTCTCACCGACACTCTAAAGACCATCCCAATTAGATTCACTCCCTACCCCTTCCCTGTAACCCTGCATTTCCCACAGCTAATCCACCTCGCCTGCACATCCTTGGAAACTGTGGGCAATTTAGCATGGCTATTCCACCTAACCTGCACACCTTTGGACTGTGGGAGAAAACCGGAGCACCTGGAGGAAACGCATGCAGACAGTCAGCAGAGGCTCAAATCAAACCTGGGTTCCTGGTGCTGTGAGGCAGCAGTGCTAATGTTGTGTAATCAGGTCTATTAGATAAACCAGCCATTGGCATAGGCCAGCCATCTATATCAGTACTGGTTCCCAGCTGGATATATGGGGAGGATGAATGGCAGGAATAACATCCACCTCTTTAAAAAAAATCTACTTAACAATTGCAAAAGTGAAGATTAATATGAAGGTGATCAATCAGCAAGTGGGAAATACATGTAACAGAGTCATAGAGATGTACGCCACGGAAACAGACCCTTTGGTCCAACCCGTCCATGCCAACCAGATATCCCAACCCAATCTAGTCCCACCTGCCAGTACCTGGCCCATATCCCTCCAAACCCTTCCTATTCATGTACTCATCCAGATGCCTTTTAAATGTTGCGATTGCACCAGCCAGCACTACTTCCTGTGGCAGCTCATTCCATACACATACCACCCTCTGCGTGAAAATGTTGGCCCTTAGGTCTCTTTTTTTTTTGGATTAAATTACTTACAGTATGGAAACAGGCCCTTCAGCCCAACAAGTCCACACCAACCCTCCGAAGAGCAACCCACCCAGATCCATTCCCCTACACCTTACATTATGGGCAATTTAGCATGGCCAATTCACCTAACCTGCACGTCTTTCCCCTCTCATCCTAAAACCATGCCCTCTAGTTCTGGACTCCCTGACCCCAGAGAAAAGACATTATCTATTTATCCTATCATGCCCCTCATAATTTTGTAAACCTCTATAAAGGTCACCCCTCAGCCTCTGACGCTCCAGAGAAAACAGCCCCAGCCTGTTCAGCCTCTGCCTACAGCTCAAATCCTCCAACCCTGGCAACATCCTTGTAAATCTTTTCTGAACCCTTTCAAGTTTCACAACATCTTTCCGACAGGAAGGAGTCCAGAATTGTACGCAATATTCCAAAAGTGACCTAACCAATGTCCTGTACAGCCGCAACATGACCTCCCAACTCCTGTACTCAATGCTTGAACCAATAAAAGGAAATCATACCAAACGACTTCTTCACTATCCTATCTACCTGTGACTCTACTTTCAAGGAGCTATGAACCTGCACTCCAAGGTCTTTGTTCAGCAACACTCCCTAGGACCTTACCATTCAGTCCTGCTAAAGAAAAAGGCCAAAGAGAAACCAAAACAGGAGTCAGGATGCTTAGATTCCTTTGGTTTTTTTGTGCACATAATTTTCTTATAATTTATATCAAGAGCCTTCCTGGATTATTTTTCCCCTTGAAAAGTACTCCAATTCTATTCATTAAATCTCATTGTTTTTTTGCCAACCTGCCCAATTCCTAAACATATTTAGCTCCACGTGTAGCATATACCATTCACCTTGAGAGACTTCTTCCTTCACTAGTTTAGTCTTCTTTGTGATTTAACTTTTATATTTGTGACATGTACCGCCTGATCATTTATGATCATTTTAAACAGATTAGATGCCAAAACAGAACATTGTGGAATCCCACTGGGTCATGTTATTTTTGGCTATTGACATTCTTGAACTATCACGTTGTAGGCTTTAATGGTCGTCCAATTATATATCTGTGATAAGTTATTTCCATTGTCTTCTGCTTTCTTTATTTTCAAAACCAGCCATTAATATCAAAGGCTTTTTGAAATCCAATGTAAGTCCTTATCCACTTTATTCCCATCCAACTCCTTTGTTATACCCATAAGGAAAAGCTTTCAGTTAGATCAAGAAGTTCTTTTATGATTTTATTGCTTCTCTTCAAATTAATTTTTACAAAACTTTACCTATTATTGACATCAGGTTGGTCTGTGGTTTTCCAGATGAAGAAAGAAAAATAGGGACAACATCTCTATGTAACCAGTCACAGAAAGTTCTTCAATAACAAGAAATGTTTGGATGATGTGTGCCAAATTTCCTGTCAGAAATAGAAGACTTCATAATTACTTTATCCTCGACTTTTTCATTTAACATTTCCTTTCTTTTTGTCTCTACATTATTTATAAGTTCCATTATAATATTAAATTGCTTTGTTCATTATATTTCTTCAGTTGTATGCAGTTTGTTTTCTTTCTCCTCTCAAACTGATGAGCTGGAACAGTGGGATGGAGAGTGTCCAAGAACTAAACCCCTATGATTCGTTCCAGCTGTCAACAGCCGAGTGGTTACAAATAGCAGCCAAAGTTCGGTCTCGGCAACACCTCAGTAGTGTTTTTGCAGGAAACCTTTGTGGGATTTTTTCATTAGCCAGTAGGCCAAACTGCCTCTATTTTCTTCGGATAGGATATGATCACAATATCCCCAAAGCTAAAATTGAACAAACCTAAAACAAAAATGACAGTAATATTAGAATCTGGTATATTGCTGAATACTGTGCTGCAGTATTTAGTTTTTAATATTTCATAAATAGTTGTGTAAAGAAGTCCTAGCTTGAGGACAGTTATTGATCTTGCCTTATCCCTGTTAGGCCTGACTTGAACCTTAAACTCAGATGTGACATAAATATAAATGAATATAATTTACTATTCATTTTGCGTAGAATTCTTGTACCAATTAACCTGGATTTTCACATAGTCGAGGTGACTTGAGAGCTCTTTATAATGGTGGGTTGGTCACAGTTCCAGGATTCCTGACCTCATTACTGGGCTTTCTGACTTTTCTGGTGTTTCTTTAAGGATGTTGGTTGATTCGGGTCATCAACCGGGCACTTCTGATTTGGCTGGCTACAATATAGTGATAGACTTGTCCGAATCTACAATTTTCATAGAGTTTAGCCAATTTTTAAACTTGTGGTCTGGATTTTAAACTGGGAACATGGGACATAGATTGAAGACTATTACTGAAGAAATAAAAGGAAAGATCCAAACATATTTGCACATCAGAATCATTAGAGGATGGAATATTTTACCACACAGCTTATGAGGCAGCAACTTTAAATGTTATATATAGTGCTTGGTAGTATTAGTTTCATGGCTGTAGTTCACAAGTTCAATAAATATAATTTTACTATTTCTATTTATAAGAGCAGATGCTTTAGTTGTTATTTGAGAATGTGAATTGAAATCTATTAGTCTCTCGGATAGCACCAGAAAATGACTGAAAGTTGAAAAACTGGTGTTGAAACCTAACTGGTTCACTGGTATCCTTCATAACTCTTTTGTTATGTGGTTTTGTACCACATTTCTGAGTTTAGGTTCAAGTCAGATCTGTCAGGGAGAAAATCATTTAGGTGAAAGTGAGTACTGCAGATGCTGGAGATTAGAGTCAAGATTAGAGTGGTGCTGGAAAAGCACAGCAGGTCAGGCAGCATCTGAGGAGCAGGAAAGTCGATGTTGTTTCGGACAAAAGCCCTTCATCAGGAATGAGGCTGGGAGCCTCAAGGGTGGAGAGAGGAATATCAGAGAGAAGGCAAGGTCAATAACGGTTCTTAGACTTGGCTGCTTTACACCGCTGTTTAGTAAATATTAAAACTAAATACTATGAACATAATATTCAGTGATATACCATGTTTTCATTTTACTGTTACACTATTCCATAAACCAGTCTGCCTAATGTAACTCCGTCTACCCAATGCGATCTCTTGCATGGATTTCCAACATTCAGATGGCTAGATTTCAGGCTTCTATCTAGCTCTCCGCATGTTTCTCTTTTCTATCTTTACTCTTCCCACACTGTGCTATCTATGCCCAGTGAGGAGTAGCATCATTGCAAAATCATTGCAAGGTTGCTCCACGGTCCTAAAACCCTTACACAAATTGATCTGTCTGATCTGGCCCACATCTGACTTCAGTTTAGAGTCAGTTCCTTGGTTCTACGCAATTAAATGGGCAGCAAGCCTCAGACCTCTGAACCAATCCTTCACAGTTACTTTTATTCAGGCCAGGTAGCATCCACTGTTGAAGGTCTTCCTTAAATATATACTTCACCAAATCTTCTTTGGCTCGTCCCATCTTCTTATTGCAATTTTGTTGTGCTGATTTTACCCTCATTCTGGTGGGCATATGCCCAGGATTCAAAATTCCTGCTGTGCTGGTGTCAGTCTTCTTTTTGTCAAAATGTTCTGTAGGCATCTGTGATCAGTCCTCCGAGCACTTCTTTATTGGTGACATTGTCTCTCCAAGTGGATCATTCAAAAGAAGTGGTGGTGAAAGATGTTCAACTTATGTGTCATCTTTGCTGTTCTCTTCCATATCTGCAGTTCATAGATAGTGGTAGGTATTATACTGGATTGTAGAATTGTAACTTAAAAATTGTTAAGCTGATGATTTTGGATGCACATTGTACTCCTCAACATATTGAAAACAGGTAGATCATATTCCAAGCAGATTTTTACTATCAGAAATATCACAAAACAGGACATTGAGTATCAGAAGCCACTTGTTTGCAATTTCTTTGATTTCAAGAGTACTTTCAATTACATCCAACACTCTGGTACATCATACCACAGTGTTCAACCTGGGCAGCACAGTAACATCTTCAAAGATTTAGGCAATCACAGTAGCTGCACTAAGACCAGTATGGGGACCATAGACATACAACAGCACAGATGTAGACTTTTCTTTACTTCTTGGTTACTAGTTTTGTCATTAGGAAGATGATGAGCACACACCTTGGCATCTTATTGCATCATGGCTGATTAATAAACCTGGATTTCACAGACCACATCATCTTACCACCTGAAAACTTGTATGTGCTTCAAGATATGCCCTCCAGTCTTGTGTGCAATGGTTTCAAGGTTGATCTGTTATCAACAGTAAGAAAACCAGGACAATGTTGACTGGACAACAACAAGGCCCCTTTATTGGGCAATAGAAGAACAAGGCTATCAATCACTACCCCGACTCTGAGGCAACGTTTCCAAAGAGGGTGGTTCAGCAATTGACGTCCACACAAGAATAAGTAAAGCAAAATTGATTTTCCAGTGACGACATGTGATAATGATTGTTGACATGACTTAGTAAGCCACCCTTTTTACACGAATAATTGAAATGAAACTGAAGGCTATTATCTTTCATCAGGGTAGGCATTAAAGATGAACATGTCACTGTCATTCATATCCTGAGAAAATATATCAATATACTTTATAGAGAACTGGAGAACTATTTTGAACTGAAGAATGTAAACCTTATTAGAATAAAAAAGGTTGAAATGGAATGGGTAGCTCCAGTTGAAAACTATAACCCCTAGCACAGATATTATGGATTGAATAGACATTTTTATTTTCTACTGTTCTACTGAGTACAGAATGAAAAGAGGTTCATCAAATTTGAATATGGTTGGCAATAATAGTTTAAATTACAGTTTGGAACATTATACCTAATATGTGATGTCCTTTCACTTGTGATCTACATGCTTCAGAGTAAACAGTAAAACAAGATGAATAATTGTGCTATGCACAACCAAATATTTAGATCCCTTCTAGTTTTGATAAAATGTATTTAACCAAAAAACAAAATTTTATTTTATGACGTACTCTAGGGCGTTGAAAATTCGGAACATTTCACTGGAATTAGTCATGCAGTTAAACACAGTACTTCAGCATGTTAATGTTGCTTTGGCTTTGCCTCATCACACAGGAAGCAATCAATGTGCTAAGTGCTGAAGAACAGCTGCCTAACCATTTATTCTAGTAAAAATGAATACATTGAAAAATAGATCAAGGAAAAATAGGATCAAAGGGCAGCAGAGCCCAGTATGCAGAAAAAAACCTATTTAAATCCTTTTTAAATGTGCTTTCATGGAAAAAGAATTCATTCAGGCAAATGGTATGGAATCTTCTGGCTGGACAATAGTGATCATGATTATATATGACTGACATACGCTAACAAAATTAGTACTAGACCTGTTAGTGGTTTTTGTTGAAAGCTCTTAGGTAAAAGCATGTATTCAAGAGTCTTAACATGTTACTGGTAGAACAACAGAAGTGTGAGGTGAGCACGGATAATGAAAGTGTACTTAATCAACTTACTTAGCATCTTATTACATCTCAGAAATATTTTACTACCATTCTGATATTGCAGTATTCTGTGGAGTGTCAGCTTAGTAAATGTATTCAAGCGCTGGCTTGGAGCTCGAACACAGAACATACTCAGAGTGTCAACTCAGCCAAACGGATACAACAGTGATTAACATTTGTGCAATAATACTGAAAATACTTGTATCTGATTGTGCTCTGAAAGTGCTTCATTTCGCTGATTCAACCATCTACGATTGAAAATCATTAGTACAAACAAAATAGGGAAGGTCAGTGGACAGAATTTAATCCAGTTGATGAGAGTTTGACCCACGAGCTGGAGAGTTGGCGACAGCCCCAGTTTGGTTGAGGAAGACCCACCCTTTACTTGTGCAAAATGCATTTAATTGGTCAATGTTACATCTTCCCTGAGTTTAAGTGATTTGGGAAAGGGGATATAGGAATGAATCCCTGTGCCAATGAGAACTGCCGTCAGTTAAAGGCTGGTGGTACTCCAATACAGACAGCACCACAGAGCTTGTAATTACTGCAATTCAGCCACCAAAGGCTCAGAGTCAACAAGGAAGCTGAGGCCAAAGTTGAGTGAAGGCAGGATTGGAGTTGCAGGGAAGAGGGAAGGCTGTGTCAAAGGCAAGGGCAACAATTTAGGTGTGTCTGGATGGTGAGGTGGGAGAAAGTAAGTGGCCAAATGTTGCATCTTCTGTGATTGCATTGGAAGGTGCTGTGGGGTTGTGAGGTGGTGTTGGGAGTGGAGGAGGAGTGGACCAGATTGTCTCAGAGGGAATAGTCCTGGAGGAATGCTGAGAAGGAGATGTGCATATGTATCCCACTGAGGTGGCAGCTTATGATTCTTTTGAAATGGAGGTTGGTGAGGTGATAAGCCATCACCAGGAAGACCCTATTGTTATTGTGGGAGGGAAGGGAAGGGATGAGGGCAGAAGTGCGGGAAATGGTTCAGACATGGCTAAGAGTTCTGTCAACTATGGTGGTGGGGAATTCCTTGGTTAAGGAAAAAAATTGAACATTTCTGAAGCCCCCTGCTTGGTGTTGTTCTTCCAGCTTGCATTGAGCCGCTCTGGAGCTCGGTAGCAGGCCTGAGACTGAGATGTTGGCCAGGAAACTGTGGAAGGTAGTATCATCAGTACAGATGCAATGGAGACGGAGAAACTGGGAGAATGGAATAGAGTCTTTAAAGGAAGCAGATTGTAAGGATATATAGTTGAGGTAACTGTAGGAGTTGGTGAATTTGTAGTGGATATTGGTGGCCAGCCTATCCCCAGAGGTGGAAACAAATGAAGAGGAAGGGAAGGGAGGAGTCATGGCCACTTTTAATCTGAAGAAAGGATTAAAGGAAAGTTAAAGTGAGGACAAGCTCGGCCAGTTGCAGGAGGGTGGTACTCTATGGGGACAGTTCAGGCCTTCTCTCAAGGAAGAGGCGGACAGCTATCAGACCATCCCGATGGGAGATTTATGTTAGAGGGATCACATGCCCATGGTGAAGAGGAGGCAGCTAATGTAAGCAAACTGGAAATTTTGAAACTAATGTAAAGCATTAGATGAATCACAGATGTAAGTTGAAAAGGACTGGACACGAGGAGTCAAAATTGAGCCAGGGTAGGGAAAAATAAATACAGTGAGGCAGGAACAATGTAAAACAGTGGATCTGTCTGGGCAGTTCTGTTTGTGTGTTTTGGGAAGGAGATAGATTTAGCAAGAGATTGCTCCACCCAACTGTACTTCTCTATTTCCCACATTTCAGTAAATGTGGTGATTCAACAATATTATTTTGATGAAAAATGAAATAATCAAAATATCATACAAAATTGGATCACATTGCCTCATTAATCCCCTGTTATGAAACAACATTTTACTTGAAACTTGTGATTGGTTTTAATTACCAGAAAAAACAAATGAAAGATTGTCTCAGATGTATAAATATTTCTATGCAATGGCTTAATGTCTAAGTTTGAGAATGAAGATTTATCTTTGCTAATAATATGTATTACTAGCTGTATTAATGGCAACAACTTCCTCAATTTGCCAGTTGTTAGAGAAAGGTCTTGCGATGAATTACTCATTTAGTTGCAATAAAGCCTCGTTTTAACAACCTAATGCACAACTAACCCAGACATTCTGATGTTGAAAACATGTTAATGCAGGTTTTTTCTCAATTGATGCTTACTAACTCCTTTACTAAGAATGAGATGATATAATCTTTCTGCTTCAGGCTATTTATATGTCTTATGTACACTTTGGGTGCAGTCTTGTTAACTGTTAGGGTTTTTACAAGCTGAAGTTGACCAAACAGGCAATGGGGAAGTTGTGTCACCTACTGTAATGAGATGTGTTACAGCAGCAGCATCATCATGGGCACCATGTTGATCAGCTTTCCCAATCTAAACTAGTCCTTTTTGCCTGCATTTGGCCCCTATCCCTCTGAACCTTTTCTATTCATATTGGGGTAGATAGGAATATGGAGTTCAGGCTGTACTCAGATCAGGCATGATCTTAGTAAAAGGTGGAGCAGACGTGAGAGACTGAGTTGTCTATTCATGCTTCCGTTTTGTATATGAGTAATCTGCCTTGCAGACTCACTTCATCACTGACAAAAACACATTCACGACTTCCACATTAGAGAAGCTACAGTAGATTGTAAGAAAATTAAGAGATTTTTCCCCATGCTCTTGAGCAAGGAAAGGGCAGTACAGCCATAAAGTATCAGGGTGAAGCTCACTATCCCATTCGTACTCCCGATTTGGCAGAAGCTGTACTTGTGAAAATTTACTGACAGGTTTAATTTCAGCAGGTTGACCTTCACAATGCAAGCTGATTGTAATGGAGGAGAGTATGTGCAGCACTCACATCGCAGAGTCCAGGCAAAAATCTTTATAATTATTTTTGACACTCTGTTGCACCTAACAGCTTATGTATAACCCAGACACCTCTATACTTGAAAAATGTAATGTTTGTGAATAATTATTAGTTGTAATAAATGTCCGTGGATGAATACCAAGATACTAGTCATGCCCAGTTTCTTATGTTACAAGAAATAATATCAGCATTGCCACATTCACCTCAGTTGATTTCATATTCGGCTCTAAGTTTGTAACCTCCTGGATTTTCTGGGAATGAAATAACAACAAACAAGGACAGAAAGATTGCTCTTTTAGCAAATAAACACATTGTATGATGGAGGAGTATTCGGTGTCAAACTTTTTCGGAAGTGCTGACTTAATGTATCTGAACTTTCTATTAAAAAGGGAACTATGGTTCAAAATGCTTAAAAGTATCATTAATAGAGAAACAAACCGGCTATAACTAAGCCCTGAAACAGCAGTAAGAGGGCATGAGTACAAAAACTAAGACACAACAAGTTTAACAACTAATGTATTACCACAGATTTATGAAGAGATTCCAGTTAATAATTTGTACTAAACAAAATACTTTTAAATATTGATAAAGAAAAAGAATTTAATGTTGTATCTTTGACTTTCTCATAGTTCCAAAGTAATTCAGTGTGAATGAAATTAATTATTTCTTTATGTGGGAAAAGCAAATCATTTTGTGCCACTAAACATACATAAGCAACAAATGAGATAGGTGGCTAATTAATCAGTTTTAATATTGGTTGTTGGCGTGAACAAAGGGAGAATTCACCAGTTGTTCTTTGAATAATACCATGAGGCTTTGTATGCATCTTTGAACAGACATTTTTAACATATACAAATGATTGAACCTCAGGGGATATTAGCACACCTGGATTGAAATGTTCATATCAAGTGTGTACTCAACTCAGAGGGAGGCTTGAACTGTTGGCTTTTCTGAATTTAAGGTCAGTGTGATCCACCAAGCTATCGTAGCACACAAGAACAGGACTAAATGTTATGAGGATCAGTCTTTAAACAAGGCAGACAAATTATACGTCCTTTGTACTTGAAGCATGGGAAAGCCATTTCTGGAATGTAATTTTACATTTAAATAACTTGGGTCCTAATGTCAACTTGGTAAGCTGAGGCTTGCAGAGGGTCAGAATGACATTTCGTAGAACGTTATCTATTTGGGCATTTAACTACAGGCAAAGCTGGACAAATAGAAGGCTCCAGTATGAATTGGAAAGTTGAAGTAATTTGGAAGTTTTGTGCAATATATTTTGTAATCTCGATGGTGAAGAATGATACTTAAGAATTGGGGAATTTTCTATATTTATGTGAAACACCAGTATTTAGCACCCCCAATCAAAGTATCAGCATGTCCTTACACCAACATGAGCTGGTCCCTCTGGGAAGGAAGGAAAATCTGGTTGTCCTAAAAATCTATTACAAGTGTCATAGAAAGTCATGTCAATGAGTAAACTATTACTGGTTGTTCAATTATTAAACACAGTCTGTTGAATAAAACACTCCCTTTGGAAAAAAAGAAAAACAGATAATGCTGGAAATATCAGTGGGGGTGGCAGAATCCTAAACTTCTCAGTTCTCTTCACCTGATGCATGATTCACTTGCTGTGTGTTCCAATGATTTTTATTTCAGATTTTCAATTTTTTTGTTTCATGTGTTTTATCGCTGCCTATTTATGGACTTTAATAGTGAGATTAAAAAAAATGAGCTAGCTTTCTTGAAGTTCTAGTTTTTTTTCCCCCAAAATATAATGGGCCTGAATCTAACTGTCCAAATGTATGAGATTTGAATCTAATGATTTGCTGAATGATTCTACATAAATATAAATTAAAAATTATAAAAATACTTTAACAGGTATCCAAGAATATTAATCCAAACACTTCCACAATGCGTTTCAAAACACATGTAGCAACATTTTAAATAAAGTTGCTTTTCCTTTAAAGGTAACTGTTGCATGAAAAGTTATTCGTATAATGTGTCAATAAACAAGTTTTCTATTTCTCAGAGTTGTCAAAGACACCTTTGTTGTATCTATTACCTATATTATCACTGTATTGTGAAGGGCAAGGGAGAAAACTAGAAGAATGTAAGCATATTAGACTAATATCTGTATTGAAGTTATTAGCATTGTTATTGAAAATAGAATAACTGAGCACTTGCAAGAATGAACCAAACAGCTAAAACCATATGGACATATACAGCAAGGCTTGGACAAGATCCAGGCTGAGCTAATAAGTGGCAAACAAAATTCATGCCAACAAAAACAAAAGAGAATCTTTTAATTTTTAATCCTTGATGTTCAATAGTATTATCAATATTCTGGAGGTTACTATTAACTAAACGTTGAACTAGGCCAAACTTGTAAGTTATAGTTACAAGAGCAAATTGAAAGCTCGGAATTTTATTGTGAGATATTCTCCTCCGGTCTCCTCAAAGCTGGTCTACCTCTACAAGACCCAAGTCAGGAGTGTGATAAGATACCCTTTGCTTGTCAAGGGGAGTATAGCTCCCCCAGCACTCAGAAGGTTTACACCATTCATAACAAAGCAGCCTATTTGATTTGCATTGTACCTACCACCTTCAGCTTTCAAGCTCTTCACCACAATCTCACAGGGGCAGCAGTCTGTACCATCTACAAGAAGCACTGTAGTAACTCACAAAGGCTCCTTTGACAATGCATTCCAAATCCACAACCCCTACCATCTAGGAGGACAAGGGAAGCAGATCAATGGGAACACCACCACCTGTACGTTCTCCTCCAAGACACAAACCATCCTGACTTGGAAATACATTACTAAACTTCCACTGTTTCTGGGACAAAATCAAGAAGGCAGCTAATTTCCACAATAATTAAAGATAGGCAACAAATACTTATGTAGCCAGCAGTACCTACATCCCATGAATGATTTTTAAAATGTGTGATGGTGCAGGCTTGAAAGGCTGAATGGCATACACCTGTTCTCCTTTAATTTGTTAAGTGGTTTCAGATTTGTTCTTAGTTGACTGTTTCAGTGTTGATACAAAGAAGTTCCTTCAGTGACTTTTGAAAATAAGGGAACAATTAAGTTATTATGTATATTGGTGACATTAGTACCACAATCAGCAATACACAGTTGCTGAGTTCTGTTTATAGATAACAAGGCTGTGAAAGATCTCATTACTAAATGGCTTCTATCTCCTAAAAGACAAGAGCTCTTCAACATATCAGATCAATTCGAACAAAAAGGAT
Source organism: Chiloscyllium plagiosum (assembly GCF_004010195.1). Classification (NCBI taxonomy): domain Eukaryota; kingdom Metazoa; phylum Chordata; class Chondrichthyes; order Orectolobiformes; family Hemiscylliidae; genus Chiloscyllium; species Chiloscyllium plagiosum. Next base: position 56,266,584 of record NC_057711.1, on the reverse strand, counting down.
TTTGGAAGTGGTGTTGCAATACAAAAAAACCATTCTGACGTAGCCTTTATTTCTTGATGGTACAGCGGTAGCGTTTGAATACAACTCATCTAAACTGTGAAATAAAGTTTGAAAGATACGTGGCAAAAATATGTACCTGGCAAGATCTTGTTCCACAGGAGAAATTCAGTGTGTTAGCAACTTGTTTGAGTTTGTGCCCAAATATGTTTTCAAAATGAAGTTCACAACCATCTCAAAGTTTCCTTTCGATAAGATTGTGAAACCATAATAGAAAGCAATGGATTCAATAGACCAGAAGATAGAGCCAAAAGCAGGCCATTCAGTCCACTGACTCTGCTTCACCATCCAATGAGATCATATCAGATCTGATAATCCTCAACTCGGCTTTATTCTTTTCCCATGTCCCTTGATTCCCTTACTGTTTAAACATCTGTCTATTCCAGTCTTGAAAGTACTTATCAACCCTACCTCAACAGCCCTCTAACCAAAAAATTAATAAGAGAAAGCTTCAAAAAAAAACTTTTATTTTTCTTACAAATTCGCTATCCTCTGAGAAAACAAATTCCTCCTCAGCTCTGTGGTAAAAGGGCGACTCTTTATTCTGAGGTTATGCTCTATGGTGTTAGACTCTCCCACAAGGCAAAAAACAACTGTTCTGCATTACACTATCAAATGTCCTCAGAATCTTGTATGTACCTTATTCTTCTAAACTCCAATGAGTACAGGCTCTATGTACTCAACCCCTCCTCATAGAACAGTCCCTCCATATCCTGGACCAGTGAACCTTCTTTGCACTGCCTCCAATTCCAATATAATTTTCCTTAAATAAGGGTCCAAAACTGTTCACAGTATTCAAGCTGTGGCCTGACTAGTATCTTGTTTAGTTTTAGAAAACCTTCCCTTTTTTAGCATTCCCTTTGAAATAAAGGCTAACAGTCGAGCTTTCTTTTCTGCTACATGCTGAAATTGTATGATCACCTTTTGTGATTTATGCATGAGACTCCTAAATCCCTTTGTGCTGCAGCTTTCTGCAGTCTTTCTCTATTTAAATAACATTAGGTGCCAATGGTGCAATGGTTGACATTGTTGCCTCACAGTGCCAGGGACCTGGGTTCGATTCTATCCTTGGGTTATTGTCTGTGCAGGGCTTGTGTGTTTTACCTTTGTCTGTGTAGGTTTCTACTCAGTGCTCTGGTTTGCTCTCACAGTTCAAAGGTATTTAGGTTAGAGGGATTGGCCATGTTAAATTTCCCCAGTGTTCAGGGATGTGCAGGCTAGATGGGTTTGACATGGGAAATGCAGGGGATGGGATAGGTATTTGTGGGATGCTCTTTGGAGGGTCAGTGCAAATTCCATGGGCCAAAATGGCCTCTTTCTGCACCACAGCGATGCTATGAATCCAGCTCCTTAATTCTTCCTGCCAAAGTGTACAACCTTCTTCCTTGTACCAATTTTTTTGTCCATTTGCTTAACATATCCCACAGCAGACCTTTTGTCTCATCTTCATGACTTGCCCTCCCACCTATTTTTGTACCATCCACAAACTTAGCTATAGTACATTCACTTTCTTCATCCAAGTCATTAATATATATTGTAAATAACTGTGTCCCCAGCAGTGATCCCTGTGGCACTCCACTAGTTATAGGTTGCCATCCAGCTAATACTGACTTATCCTAACTGTGTCATCTAATAGTTAACCAATTGTCTATTCATGCTAATACATTATATCCAACACCATAGGCTCCAACATTATTAAGTAGCCAAACGTGGTATCTTATCAAATACCTTCTGAAAATCCAACAATATATGACATTCTCTACTCTCCTTTCTCTATCCTGCTTGTTACCTCTTAAAAGAATTCTGTTAAATTTGTCAGGCTTGGTTTCTGCTTTGCGAAGCCATGCTGACTCTGCATGATCGCATTATACATCTCAAAATGTTCTGCTATTATATCCTTTATAATGGACTCTATCATTTTCTCCTAATAACAGACAATATTCATTGAAAGTAGTACCAACATAAATCAGAAAAGATTTCCATTAGGAGAACAAAATTAGATGTAACAGAAAATGTACATATTATGTAATTGACATCTATGTAAAATTACTCCATATTTTGTCAGTTTGAATAGAAAATGCATTAAATATTTTCGTTCTTTTTTAAACATGAATTTTATTTAAACTTGCAGGAATGAACAAGATATCATTTCAGGTGCTATTATCTCTTGGCTTAATTTCTCTTTTGTTTATTGGTGGAAGCCAAAGCAGCAGCTTAGTTTCTTCAGTGACCTTTTAGCTAACTTGTTCTTCAAAGCTGACTGAATGAAGAGTAAAGTGAAGTCAAGGTTCAGATTAACAATAAGGTAATTGAATGGTGAAGTGGGTTTGATGACAAATTTGCCTCCCCTTGATAATGAGGAAGTTGTCTATCTTTCGTTCGTGAATGCGTAACAGTTGTCAGCTTTTTTTTTGAAACTTTCAATTAACGTTTCAGTTCCAAGGTTGTTTGACAGCAATAAAACAAAAGGAGGTTGTCAATTTGAACCGATTTGACCATTTCGCAAGAAGTGAATGGAGTCCAAAAGAAACATATGAGTTTGACAGCAGTACTTCAGTACTAGCAATCAGATGCAATTTTTCCCCATTGTTTGTTATGTACAAACCCAAGGCAGAAAACTTTAAGTTGATTCCAGAGTATCTCACTATGAGTGTATTCATTTACTGTTTTTTCCCAAGTAAATTCCAAGTAACCAAAAAATTACTAAAAGAAAGCTTCAAAAAAAATGTTTATTTTCCTTACAAGGAATGTTCCCAAGCAGGAATAAAAAGATCTGACAGTACACAGCCAGTCTTGCAGCAACTATGAAGAAAGAAACCGAATTATCAGTCATGATTATACTAGCAGGGTCAGATGTGTGGAAGGCATATAAAGACTTCAATTAAGGCTCAGTTTATGTTGCCATTGACATTTGTCCAATGGCTCAGGGGCTTCTTGCAATGTGGCAAGCTGCCAGTTCAATAAAGGTGTCCTCTGAGCAGAGCCCAGCAGGAAAGAGCAGATGGGCCAGAGAAAGGGCAGTGGGAAGGGAAGACAGCCCCACTGGTGCAAGCAGCTCTTTGAAAGAGTTTCCTCCCTGACCTTAGTCTCATGAAATTTTAAAATATTTTCTTCACTGACTTGCTGTATGTCCAGAGTCTCTCGCAATTCTTCAGAAGTGACCACCACTTTCCATGTCATTGCTGAGGCTTCAGGGCTACCAGTCCTGTGATTAGGTATGGAGAGCCCAATCATGAGAGTATTGGTGATAAAAACGTTGAGCAGGTTCTGCTTTCGGGAAGGGCAAGTTTGGGATCTGACTTTTTGCCTGATATCAGGACCCTGATGCCCATTATGAAATTCACAACAATGTTTCAGATTAACTCATTAGAACTAGAGCATACTGATGAGCATACCAGAGGTTTCTGTTTATTTTAGGGTTTTAGTATTCGCTGTATTTTGGTTTTAAATCTTCTGAAGCTTGCCTGTTGGCTGTCGTGTGTAGCAGTTTAATTGCTGCTTTGCAGCTGCTTTTTTGAGATAAGGCGATGTTCCCTGTTGTGTATGGTAACTGGCTTTCTTTGTGACAATTCCTGACACTCTATATGTAGAAATGCTAATCCTTGGAAAAAATAAGAGTTGGAGTGATGTGTTTTAATTAAACAAATAAACATCCATCATCAGCATCACGGGCTCTCAAATATCAATAATTGTTCTAAATTATGTGTCAAAATTCAAATAGCCCTGTCCCATTAAAAAACTTTTCAACTGTCTTTTCAGTAACTTCATATCTAGCCTGAGTAATTTAGAGGGCTAAGATATAGGGCTGGAGAATGGGACTAGCAGGGTAGCTTTTGGGAGCTAGTAAAGACAAGATTGATAGAATGGTCACCCTCTGCGCTGTAAACGTTTCTGTGTTGTATGAAAAGCGATGGAGTGTTTATTATACATCCTTCATGATGCGACTCTGTTCACCCAACCTGGGAAAACTGGCTCAGGAGGTCTGATTTTCATTCCAGTGTGACCCCAAAGACCAGCGAGGTAACCTCAGAACAAGAGTGGATACTGCTGGCTGATGGATACAGGCTGGGCATAAAGGCTGCCTCCATGCACCGTCTCTGTTCGGGAGATTAACTAAAGAAGCTAATAAAAATAAAAACTGTTCCGCTACTCTCACCTCTCACAGCCGCTTCCTGTGCTGTGTCCATGCTAAGCCACGTCACCTCATACTTTATGCTGTTCCATACCATCTATCAATTCCCAAGATCCCATACTCACCTGATAATTTGTTTTCCTTTACCCATTCATGCCACATTATACCTGCATTGCGACCTTATGTCCATCTCCCCATCCCTATGGTCCCTGTGCCCACTTCCCATAAATACCCCAAACCCTTCAAGCCAATGTCCTTTACCCATACCCATAACTCTCCATATGCTCCATGCTGCTCTGTGTCTCGACATTCACCTACAGCCCCTACCTGAATCCATGCTCCTCACCCAACACCCAATCCTCCTTGCCTTCAGGCCAACTGTTCAACATGAGCTATGGTGAAAATGTGGTCCTTGGCATCAGATGGAAGCTTGTCAACAGTGAAATCATGAACCAGAACTGAATACAATGTGTACACATGGTACGGACATTCGATGACACAATGGTGTGACCTCCAACTTTTGAGTTCTTTGAGGTTAAGGTGATGAAATATGTATGGCTAAATGTTCCAGGCCTGTGGCATATGACAGCTCCAACTACTTTCATTAAAATTCTGCTCTGACTCCACTGCCATCCATAGTTGTTTACTATTTGATTCCCTTGATTAGATTATTTACTTTTTCATGAGTTTTAGGATCAAAATAACTCTATGATTCAATATACATTTCATTCACTTAACATTTAATTCATTCTATTATTCAGCAGTGTTTTCATTTCAACTGATTATCTTGTATGTAATTATTCTGTATAATGCAGAGTTTCACTATTATTAACTTTATTTCACTGTTAGCAACGATCTGTGAGAATGTCACTCAGATAGTAACACAGTCTCTTAATTGGTATAAATAAATTGCTAGGATTATTCTGACAAAAGTAACTGCACAAGGCAGGGACAGTGTATCATTGTCATTGTTGATAGTACCTCTCAGGTACTTTTGAAACTATTTGTGAACTTGCAGTAATTGACAGATTTGGTCACATTCAATCACAAAGAAGATTATTGTCCGAGTAAAGTGATTTTAACTGAAATCCTCACACTGTCCGAAGAAACTTAAATATTTTCTTCTGTTGCTAGTGCTTTCACCTCTCAACCAGAAGGTCAACTCCCTTTCCAGAGGCCAGAATCCATGATTTATGATTTAAACCAAAAGTTCCCAAGTTGTCAACCAGCGAGGTTGCAGGTTAAGATTTTGGATTTGTGAGTACCAAGGCAGCAGTAAGGAACTCAGACTGAGTTTTGACAGCTGCAAGGGCTGCTTAAACGTTTGTGTTTTTTTTGTCAGTAGCCATGACTTAATTGTCACACCCCACTGCTTTCCTGGTCAACAACCCTAAGCAACGACCTCCACTCCACTTCCCTCTACAGACTCACGTAAAGTCAAAGGCATCAAATTGAGATTACACTGGGAAGATATTTTAGGAGCACTGCTTTCGGCTGATACTTCAGTGCATAATAAGACAGTACTATGTTAGGGGAGGTGCTGTCGTCCAGATTAGAAGTTAAACTGAAGTTCCATCTGGCTTCTCAGATGGAAGTGATAAATTGCATAGCACTATTCAAAGAAGAATAGGATAGTTCAGCTTGGTGTCCAGATCGATCTTAATCCCTCAACCAATACCTAAAGCAGATTATTTATATCACAGCTATATGCCCAATTTGCCCTATTACAATAGTGACAACACCATAAGAATATTTCACCGATTGTGAGGTAATTTGGGATGTCCTGAGGTAATTTGAAGTCATAAGCTCAAAGGCTTTCTTGATGATAATGTGATTTTTAAAAATTGCAAAAATGCTAATCAGCCTTCATCCATCTCAATGTTTCTGACTGCAGCTATTGAATGTGTAAGGTCCATGAAACACAGCTCAGCATGAAAGACATAACCAATTATTCTTGGTTCAAGATTTGCAGAGTAAACTTTTAAACCAATATACATATATCACAATTTAACCAAACCCATCGTTAGACTCTGTGAGCCAGTACCTGTACAAATGCTAAATAAAACAGATGTAGCTTCTAACAAAATAATTAATTATTCAGTTCCCATAGGACAATGTCATAAAGTTGAAGCTTTTAACTAGTGTCAGATCAGCTAAATGTATTTTTTTCTTTTCTCTCCAAAATCTTTGAACCTTCTGTCAACTTCAAAATCCGTGCTGAACACCGCACCCTCCCCACCCACCCCTATCCCCCAGCCAATCACGCTTCAATCCCACAACAACATCGGAAACAGCTCTTAAAAAGACACATCCTATGAGTTTGTGACAAAGGCAAACTATTTTAATTCACTTTAGTTGATCTGTGTGCAGAGTTTGACACTAATCAAACACACCATCTCCACTGTCTTTTCACTGGGCAGGACTCCAATTGCCTAGTTCCATTTGTAGCTATTTAATCATTGCCAGACAATTATTTGCAATGGTTTCTCCTCCCACTTATGTATCACTTTCTCTGGTCTTCCCAAAGTTCACTTCTTGGTCCCCTCCTATTTTTCATTTTAATGGTGTCTCTGGTGATATTATCTGAAAACACAGTAATAGCTTTCAGTTGCATCATTGCCTAGTCACTACCCATTATAAATTCCATTTGTAGTAATTGACTGCATCCTTCTCCCAGGCACAGTCAGAATGTGAACCCACTGTTGACAATAAAGTACTGCAAATACTGGAGATCTTAAATAAAAACAAAATGCTGGGTAGGCTCAGTAGGCCTGTCAGTATCTGTGGAGAGAGAAACAAAGTTAACATTTTGAATCTAACATGGTTGACAATTTTGGTGTTGTATTTGATCCTGTGCTGATTTACCAATCACCTACATTTATGCTATGATCACTTGCATAACATCATATGTCTCCATCCAATCTGCTGGAACCTTTGCCCATACCATGGCTAGCTTCGAACAACAGCCATCTTATTTCAAGACTCTGGCTTCTATGTCCTTACTCCTCCTATTTCAAATTTTCAAATAGCACCTTACTTTAAACATTCGCAATCTTGGTTTCAATCCCTCTATGGTCTTGCCTCTCCCAATGTTTGTAATCTTTTCTAGCTCCACAATTCTCCTAAATGTGTCTGCAGCTTTGATCTAGTCTGTTGAACATTTCCTTATTTTAATGGCTTTTCTATTGATGGCTTGGCCTGCAGTTGCCTGGCCTTAAACTCTCAATGTCCTTTTTAAATCTCTTCACCTTATGACTTCTCTTCTCTTTTAAAAGATTTCTGAAATCTTACCTTATTGACAAATCTTTTGGTTACCTGTCTTAAGATTTCTGTTCTAATGTCACATCAAATTATTTCCTTATATGGCTTGGTATCAAAGTTTGCTTCAAAATCATTTTCTAAATTGCATTGAAACATTTTATTATGTCAGAGGCATTATGGAAGTACAAATTGTTGTTGTTTACTCGTGTATAGTAAATATTACTGGGTTCTCTTCCGATGCAAGTACTGTCAATTGCCTGGGATGTAAATCCCTAAAGGCGTGCCAAATGAGTAATTTTTGCTTTGATTAAATAAATCTTTTGAAAATTTTAAACCTTTCCTTGTCTCATAGAATTTCTAACATTTTTTAAGATGATTAAAGATATAATCAGAAATGTGAATTGAGTGACTGAATATTTTGGTAGAGCTAGGCGATATATTGAACTAAACTGCTGATCCCACATCAAAATCTGCTGATAAAATCTCTAACTCTGAAAATGAAAAGGCTGCATTCTGTCAAAATTGAGAAATGCAGCCTAATGGAATGAAGAATCACTTTTAAGGCCTTTAATGAAATTAGTTAGGACAGTCTCAATCCTTTTTAATAATGGGCAAGGGCCAATAGTACAAACCCATTTTTAATTTAGCAATCTTGGAAGAGACAGAAGGAAATGAATATGCTGCAGATTAATGTTTAATGGAATTCGGAGTCAGAGTCAATGTGTGTCAAATACTCAACAACTACTTTTCCTGTTCATAAACATACAATGTTAAATCATAAATCAATCTAAGCAGGAAATTGTTATGAAGAGTATGACTCTTGTTGAGTCTTTCTTGTAACCTTTCTTGTCTGGCAGGAACAATGCAGATTGGTGGTTAAAATAATGTTGAGCTGTGTCCTGCTGTTTTGTTCACAGGAAAGGCATCTGCCATAGGCAGGAAGGGTCTTCAATGCTTTGTAAAACTCAGGGTCTGACGATGGTTTGCAGGATCCACAAATTTTGCAACATGGATTTGTTCCTTTGAAGTAGTCAAAAAACACACAAGGAGTTCCACAGAAGCATCATTAGAGAAAGAAATTGGCACCTAACAAAAGAAAGAACTTTAGATCTTGACTAGTAGTTTGTCAAAGAGATAGGTTTTAAGGAATGCCTTAAGAACTGTGCTGGAGGTTAGGGAGGAAATTATAAAACTTTGGGTCTTAGTAAGCTGAAGCAACAGTGAAGGGTAATTGTTGAGAAAAGAGAGTAGAGTAGTATCAATAGGATGGAGTTGGAGAAACATGGAATTCTCAGATGATTATGGAACTGGACAAGGATAGAGGCATTGGGTGAGTGAGCAATGGAATTGAACCCTTGTAGGGTATTAAATTAGAGGCTTTTAGAGATCATAGAGTCAAATTTGATCAAGAGGCAGGGGAACAATGGCTGAGCTGAACATTTTGAGGAATAGGATAGGACAGAAGAGTTCTGGTTAATCTCTAATAATGAAAGCTAGGAAGCCCTTCAAAGTAGCATTGGAACCTAAATATAGCAAACAAATAAATGAGACTTTAAAGAGTAGACAGGCTAGGGCTGTCAAAGTAGTCTATTTTTGAGATAAAGAGAGTTATGGGGTCAGAAGATCAGCTCAAAGTTAAACAGGCTACTGGGATTGTGAATGGTTATCTTAAACTATATAAAATAGCTAGGAGGAAATGGAATGAGGGTGGAGAGCTTTTGGCTGGAACAAAGGTGATAGTTTTGGGCTTCCTTTTATACAATTAAATGAAATATTTTGGATTGGATATCTGACAAACAGGCTGGAAGCACAGGGAGGATGGAGGACTTGAGAAAGATAATGGAATGTAGAATCTAAGAGTAATTTGCCTACATGTGTGACTTGGTCATATCATGCAATGATATTGCCAAGGGACTGAAAATAAATAATGAAGAGGAGGAAGTGAAAGAGCAATCCTTTTTGAGCTCAAGAGGCATGGAAACATGAAAAGAAGCCATTACTGCACTCTTGGCTGAATAGGATAACAAGAATATGTGGCAGTTTGAATTAAGTGGACAATGAAGATGGAGGATGATGATGGAGGATGTTAAGGTCAGTTGTGCCAAAGGCTGCAGAGATGTCAAAAAGATCATGTTGAATGGTGCACCATGTTCAGAGAGAATATCATTATTAACTTTGATAAGTGCCTTTCACTTCTAGAATATGGTAAACGTGGAGTTTGAAAGATTGCACAGATTTGGAAAGCAGCAACAGACTCAAAGACTTTGAAGAGGGATAAGATGGAGGTTGAGATAATAATTACCAAAGACAAAAGAATAAAGGTGAGTTTTGGTTTGGGGAGGTGGTGTTTGGATGATGATCTGTTTCAAAGAAATGGAACAGTAACTAATTGGAATGCCCTTTACAATATCAATGAGTATGGAATCCAGGAGGATAGGTTGGGTGCCAAGCAGCTTAGTGGGAATTGAGTTGAGAGAAAGAAACTTGGACTCAGAAACACTGTGAGCTTATCAAGGTCATGAGGTGAGATAAGAGAGACTCTGGAGAAAGGCATGGATCGTTCAAACACTAAAACAGATTCAATTAAAGGGAAGGTCACTGGTGATCATTTAAATTTGAAAATATAATGATTTAAATCTTCCTATTTTTTACACAGAGTGGTTCATGTGCGGAATGAACTTCCTGAGGAAGTGGTGGATGTGGGTACAGTTGCAACGTTTAGATACATAGAAAAATAGGAAAGGTTTGGATGGATATAGACTTTTTCACAAGTGCTGTCTTATGAGAAGATACCGAGGAGAGATGATCTTTTGGTTCTTGCTGTTACAAATCTATGCTATTTCTCTATCCTGCTTTATGGAAGAACTACTTGAAATTTTTGCTGTGTGTATTTCTGAGTCGGGCTACACTGTCTTTCAAAACTGGCTAATTGCAAGCAATCCTTTAATCTTCCAATATGTGAAAGTATCACTTGAGGGTGACTTAACAGGAGGTGCAAATTTCTTAACCCAGACTCAGTTGCCTAGTTTAAATGTTTTAAGATAAAATGATAATTTCAGTGCAGTCAATTTTATTCATTCCTGATGGGTTTCCTAGACTTGCCTCAACTTTTGGTCGGCTGATGATGGCAGCCATTTATATCAGTATGTGTCTTTTTTTAAAGATCTGTTCAGTTGATGAAAGGTGCCAGGTATAACAATAAGATGATGAAAGTTAAAATTTGCCAGTTCATACTAAGAACTACTGTAGCATGATCATGACTCTGTTCCCCAAAAAATCTTTGGTTATCTCAACTATTGATTGACCTCTGCCTGACTCCCATGAGTTTCTCCACAATATATATAAAACATAAAGCAAAGAATGTAAGGAAAGGCAGAATTACATTTTCATTTCGTTTTATTAATTCATACATGGATGTGAACAGTTCTGGCAAGGCCAGCATTTATTGCCCGTTTGAATTGCCCTGATGTGGTTGTGATATAAATGGGGATTTTTAAAAGAATAATTACCAATGTGAGAATACAAATCATGTTCTGTGTCAAGCAAGAAGAAAGGCAAGCATTAGTTTTTTTTAATCAATTTATCGATGAAATAAGGTCCAAAAGGTTTGAAATATATAAATTTAAAAGAAACAGGTATTTGGTACAGTAAAAGCAGTCATTATGAATGAAGAATTGTTAGCTTATCTAACATTTAGAAAATTATGAATGTTGGGTTGAAGCAGCTGTTGTAATTAGAGCAACATGCTCAGGGCAGTTTACTGAGTAATTCCCTCAGCCAGCTTGCAGAGGAACAGAACACACATGAAGTATTTACCCTTGGGTGTCTTTAGCCTGGAGCCTTTGACACAATAAAAGCACTGCATAATGTTTTATCGGAAGTTTAATGGTACAGTATTTTAGCCAATTTCCCTTCTGTTGCTATAGATATGTTTCACACAATGCAATATGCACATGGCAAAACTCAAACTGACTCATTTTTAAAGAAATGAATGCCACTGCTCTCTCAATGGTGTGTCCATTGAATGTTACTTGAGGGTAGCCAGTCAAAACAACAAGATGTAATAATTTATCATTTCTCACCCAAGACCTTTCATTTTCTCCTTGTAGTGAGGTATCTCAACATTTAACTAAACCATTATTACTGCATAAAGTCCTGCATATAATGTGTCAAAATCACGTGAATTTGAAAGTCTCTGAACTGAGTTCATTATTATCTTTGTTAAAGCAGAGTAGACTGCAATACAAATTTACAGACTGTGCTTCCTAAGAAGCACTGCACCTCCCATTCTATTAAACCTGATGCTTTGATAATACTTCAAAACATTAAGCTCTTGTTAGACATACAGTACATTGTTAATGTTTTCAAATTGGGATGCCATTTGATCAGATTTGAGGAAAAGCCTTGAGTAAATGTTCAGTTAAGGCTTGTGTCAGAGAAGGAAATATGGAAAATAGCTATAAATCTACATCTCAAACTACTCAATTCATCCTATAATTTGATTAAATCAAATCTCTGAGAGATTTGTGACTGTTTAAAGCAGTTTGCATAGTTCAGGGCTGTAGGTATTTGAACCTTGCTGTCAGTGAAAGAAAAATTCAATAAAAAAGTTGTTTTCCTCCCAGGCTCTGAATGTTATTTCAGTTGTTTGATGGATTCTCAAATCAGTTCTCACAATCCAGGTGAAGTGACAGCTATCACATGGGCAGTCACAGAAGAAGGATAGGAATTCAATGCATATCGATCATGATGGCAGAGGCACAGCTGCAACTGTGTACAACCTGTTTTGACAAGATTCTGTCAGAACAGTGTTATAGTGCCAGTACGCATTTCACCCATGTTCACAGGATGCATGGTCTTTCCAGTCATGAACTGGAAAATGTTCTGTCCATTAGAATTATGATCTTAGATTCTCATTTCCAATTAAAGTACAAAAGATGTAAGCCGCAGCTGTGTCGTTGGAAGAGTTGCGAGAATCAAGAGAGTTCTGTAATCAGTCAGTATAGGACTAGTCTAAACCTAAGTCTCTTTACAGTCCAACCCAATTCCCCTAATAATGACTCCAAAGAATCACAGATGTATATCCTGGTAGTTGCTCTTGAATTGTGTCCACTGCCGTGACCATTATTGTACTTTGCCACTGGATATTTAGCTAGTTGCCTTCACACCATTGGAGTTGGAGGGTGGAGGTGGAAGATTGTTGTAATTGCCTAGCTCCACTTCCTGACCCTGTTACACCTGGAATCACTCCTGAGCCAAGCCAGGATTTTTAAATAATCCTCTTTGTGGGTTTAGGGCAAGGTAGGCATAGATTCCATTGGAAATCAATGTTTGTACAAATGTATAAACCAATATACCTCACCTCTCTCAGCCCATCGCTAGAACATTGGGTTGTGGTCGAATGAGGCCTCGTAATGACAGCTCTTAGTGCAATAGTTTCTGTTCTCCCAGCCCAGACTTGTATCCTGGCCTAACATTTGCCACGGAAGAAGTTAATGGAGGTTTCACACAATTCAAGGCAACAAGAATGTGAGGAAGTAATATAACCATTTTCTGAATTTTTATAATCCACCTGTGGGATGTGGGTGTTGAAATAACTCTACAGAGGCTGGTATCCCGTCACCAGGTCACCCTTTATTTATACATGGAGAGTTCTTGACACTGATCCAACTCCCTCAGTGCTAGCTCTCAGAGTGATCTGGATGTCTGATCCTCCTGTTTATATCTGTCAGCCAGGGTTCCCTCGTAGGACCAGATTAACAGCCTCAGTCTGGGAATTCATATTCTATGAGGTCCACCTGGCTGACCTTGTTACAATCATTACAGATGTCACTGGCTGGGCCACTGTTTATGTCCATTCCTAGTTGCCCTTGGGAAGGTAGTGATGAGCTGTCTTCTTGAATCTATGCAGTCCTTAGATTGTAGGTAGAGCCGCAGGACCATTAAAGAGGGAATTTCAGGATTTTGACTCAGTGATGCTGAAGTAGCAGTGATACATTTTCTATTGTTTTTTATTAACACTATGTCAAGAAACTGGTAAATCCCCATGCTATTTCATGGGCCATTCAAATTACAGGCATAGATACATGAGTATCATTCTGTTTCCTTGCATATAGCTATGAAGAAGTACAGAGACCAACTAAACAGTCCTTTTGAAGATGTGAAATAAATATGAAGTTTTAAGAATTTTGATCATGTGGCAACAGACCAAGCATTTAATGGTTAGGTTTTAAAAATATATAGGATCTACTAAAAACCGTGCATTTCCTACAAAAGTCCCATAAAGCTGGCTTTGAAATACATGTTTGTTCCAGGATTGAAGTTGTGTGATACCACAGACAGGAAGTTGTATCATAAAGAAACTACTCCATGTGCCAGTAACCGTTTGTGTGCAGTTCCTAGAATTGTTATGATTTTGATTTCCTTTGTTTGAGGCAATAAATAGATTTTAGTTTAGTTCCTAATTATGAAAGAGTCCAATATCAAATGGAAACATTATTTTCTAAGGATGGCGAAAAGTGATAGATGTGCTTTGTGCATGACTGTTACTGAACAATTCATTGTCCCTTAAGATTTATGGATCTTTATCCCTTTATTCCCCTTTTTAAAAAAGACAGTGGAAAAAATGACTGATACTTCAATCAGCAGAAACCTCATCTAAGAAAATGAACATTGGTTTGGATGGCTTGGCATTCTAATGTACTGGTTTGACTCAGGGGACTTCGGTTTTGGTGGAAGATGGTGGTATAGTCATTGTGGTATTAAAATTGCAGATCACTGGTAACTCAAAGGGGCATCGATTAAGTCCCAAGGTACATGGGTTCACATTCTACCACAACAGCTTGTGGCATTTATATTCAGTTGTCACAATCTGGAATTGAAAGTTAGTAATGGTGACCATGAAACCATCATCAATTGTGTAAAACAAATCTGGTTCACTGATGTCTTTTAGGAAAGGACACTTACCATCTTTATGCGGTCTGATTTACATATATCTCCAGATTCATGGTGATGTTGTTGAATTGCAGTTTCCTTAGCAAGCCACTGAGTTTAAGAGCAACTAATGGTGAGCTACAAATGCTGGCATATGTCCCAGGAAAGAGTGAAAAAGGCAGGAATACAAAAATACCTGTACTGTAAAAACTAAGGTAAATTTTCTTTTTATTCTCATGTAACCTTCAGGAATTTGATAGACACATACATATTTCCAAGTAAGGATCTAAATATTGGTACACAGACATCCCTTTACACTAGGAGAATACAAATATGTCTGTATCTCACGCAAAAGGGAATCAGGTGGGTATATTCTTCTCTTTTCCTGCTAAACAACTGTCAATGAATTGTTGAATATACACCCTCAGTTTATATGATACATCTGAAGTAAGCCACAGATAGTTGAATATATTTATGTTAGACCCAATTCATCAAGAAGAACAATCTCAGAATTTGGAAGCCGTATTTTAATGATGTCATTGTAACAATGTAGGTTAAGTTTAATGATATTTTACAAGTTACTGCTCTTGCTGCAAAGTCACCCTCAACAGGAGAGCATTCTCTTTAACTGGGGACAGAACTTACTGAGGTTGATTTATGGTTTTGGATGTAGGTTTGCACGCTGAGCTGCAAGGTTCATTTCCAGATATTTTGTTACCCTACTAGGTAACAACTTCAGTGGGCCTCAGGCAAAGCAATGCTGAAAATTCCTACTTTGTATTTATATGTTTGGGTTTCTTTGGGTTGGTGATGTCATTTCCGGTGGTGATGTTATTTCCTGTGGTGAAGTCACTTCCTGTTCCTTTTCTCAGGGGGTGGTAGATGGGGCCTAACTCGATGTGTTTGTTGATAGAGTTCCAGTTGGAATGCCATGCTTCTAGGAATTCTTGTGCGTGTCTTTGTTTGGCTTGTCCTAGGATGGATGCGTTGTCCCAGTCGAAGTGGTATCCTTCCTTATCTGTAGTAAGGCTAGTTGCGAGAGAGGGTCATGTCTTTTTGTGGCTAGTTGGTGTTCATGTATCCTGGTGGCTATTTTTCTGCCTATTTGTTCAATGTAGTGTTTGTTACAGTCCTTGCACGGTATTTTGTAAATAACATCGTTGTCTGTATAGGGTCTTTCAAGTTCATTAGCTGCTGTTTTAGTGTGTTGGTCGGTTTGTGGGCTACCATGATGCCCAAATAGAAAGCAGGAATTTTCAGCATTGCTTCACCTGAGGCCCACTGAAGATGTTACCTAGTAGGGTAACGAAACGTCTGGAAATGCACCTTGCAGTTCAGCGAGCAAATCTACATCCAAAACCTCAACCTGAGTTACAAATCTTCTCAAAACTTGTTGATTTATGGTCTTCTCCATATTCAAGTTACTAATTTGACTGATTGCAGCCCCTGGATGATTTTACACCTGATACATTCATCTAGATATGATCTGGAGTGCAACTGATGCCATGCTGACATTTTTTTGCTTCTGTGTTAGAAGATCACGGGCTAAATTGCCCGTAACGTTAGTTAAGGGGTAAATGTAGGGGTATGGGTGGGTTGCGCTTCGGCGGGGCGGTGTGGACTTGTTGGGCTGAAGGGCCTGTTTCCACACTGTAAGTAATCTAATCTAATCATGGGTTTGGACCTCACTCAGAGCTTGAACACATTATTTAGACTGATGCATCTGCACTACAGTTTTGTAATGCTGGAGATGCTTTCCTTTGAATGATAGTAAAATAAATCCATATCTGCCCATTAAATGGACTTAAAATATCAGAGGGCACAATTCAAAGAACAGAAAGGGAGTCCTGACTTTCTTCCCAATATTATTCTGTCAACCAGCATTAGAACAATTGATTTGTACTCCTTATCTTGTTTATGGGATTTTTGTGTGCAATGCTTGGTTGTCACATTTCCCTGTGTTGTAATAGTAATTACACTGCAGAATTATTTCAACAACAGTTTATGTTTATAATGTACCGACAGTGCATAAAATGCTCCCACGTGCTCCAGAGAGTCATTATGAAGCAAAATTAGACACTGAGAAACATTAATGATATGAGGACAAAATCTTGATTGAAGAGCTACCACCTGATGAAGGAGCGTCACTCCGAAAACTAGTGTGCTTCCAATTAAACCTGTTGGACAATAATCTGGTGTTGTGTGATTTTTAACTTTGAGGGAGTACTTGAGAAGCAGAAAGGGAGGGAGATAGACAGAGAGCTGAGGGAATAAATTACAGAGCATAGGAACCAGACAGCAGAAGGCTCCATCACAATTGGTAAAACGATTGAAATCAGAAACTTTCAACAATCCACGGTGCTGATTTTTCAGAGGGTTGTGGAACTGGATGAGATTACAGAGATAGGGGAGGGTAACGTCATTGATGGTTTGAAAACAAATGAGAGAATTTTAAAACCAAAGCATTGTTAGACTAGGAGCCAATGTCAGCTAGGAAGCAAAGGGATGACAGATGAATGGGACTTACTGTTAGCCAACAGAGCTCAGGGTGATCTCAGGTTTATGGGGGCTAGACTGTGGAAGGAAAATCAACACAATGATGATGAATGTGATATAGTCAAGTCCAGCAGTAACAAAGATAGGGTGAGAGGTTCCAGTCACAGGTTAGCTGAGGCTGGCGAAGGTTACTGAGGGAGACATAGGTGATCTTATTTATTGTGTAAATATGAAGTTGGCATGTTACTTTAGCTTGAAGTATGATATTAAGTTTGTGAACTCTCCAGCTCAGTGTCAGAACATTACAAGGGAGAAGGATGGAGTCAGTAGGCAGGGAACAGGAAACAAAGGCAATGGCCTTAGTCTTCCTAATACTTAATTGGTGGAAATTTCTGCTCATTCGTTACTGACTCATTGGTCAGTTAAGTGGTCTTTTTATATTTATTCACATTCTTTCGTAGGATAAGAGAATCACTGGCAAGGCAAAATTTGTTGGCCATCCCTTAAACTGAACAGCTTGCGAGGGCCATTTCAGAAGGCACTAAAGAGTCAATTACATCACTATGTATCTGGATTCATATATAGATCAGACCAGTAAGAATGACAGATTTGCTTTCTTAAAGGACATTAGTGATCCAGATATGTTGTTTTCCAACAACTGATGATTGTCTCAATAATGGTGACAATGAAACTAACTGTCAGTTCCAGATATTACTGATTGAATTTAAATTGCAGCAGCTACAAAGTTGAGATTTTAACCTATGTCCCCACAGCATTTGCTACGGCCTCTGAATTACTAGTCTAATGACAATACCATTACAACACCATCTTCCCTAGTCTGGCTATTTAGTTACAGTGGAGAAATCAGAGAGTTAATTTGGAGTTAGAGCTGACTGACGTCAGTATTGTTACAATCCCAGCTGATGTTA
The DNA here is from genome assembly GCF_004010195.1 of Chiloscyllium plagiosum. Lineage (NCBI taxonomy): Eukaryota > Metazoa > Chordata > Chondrichthyes > Orectolobiformes > Hemiscylliidae > Chiloscyllium > Chiloscyllium plagiosum. The sequence goes on along the minus strand of NC_057711.1, from coordinate 56,248,776 downwards.
TTACTCGGCAAATCAGATCCCAGGCAGGAGCCTGGCTTAATAGATCCCATTTTGATTTAGTTTAGTTTTAACAAAGTAGTCTCTTGCTGAAATATAAGCACCCATGTTGCAGATATTGCTTTAATGATAAAACAGGAGTTTATTTACAAAAGGAATGAAGATAAAATACACTGAACCAAACCATTTACATACCATCCAAATTCAAAGATTTGTAAACACTCAGTAACAGTATAATCTCATCCTATTCTAAGGGCTTCATGGGACTGCCCCACTCAAAGCAAAAGCTAAAATCCATGACTCCTTCTCTTAGCTATGGGTGTTTCGCTTAAGCTTAAAAAAAGTGCCTGCCATCTCTAACAAACCTGAGAACTTATTATTTAACTTGCTGGATTACAAAACAATCGAAATTAGCAACAATTTATTAAAGGTAAACAAAACTCATTCTCGCTGAGGCTGGGCCGCAAAAATTGTGTATTTTAAAGAAACCACCATAGCTACAGTAATACTTACAAGTTTAACTTCAAACACACCAGAAAAAACACCAGTTACTATCTCAAAAGCCAGAAACAGAAACCTACAATAAATAATATTTAAAACAGATATAAATCACACAGTTTAACATGCACAATTTCGTGCTTATGGATTATGTTGTCAAAAGTGCAGAATTTGAATTTAAAAAAGCAGGGAGTAAAAAAGAGTTTTTTTAAAAAATTACCTACAGTGTGGAAACAGGCCCTTCGGCCCATCAAGTCCACACCAACCCTCCGAAGAGTAACCCACCCAGACCCATTTCCCTCTGACTAATGCACCTAACGCTACGGGCAATTTAACATGGCCAGTTCACCTGACCTGCACATCTTTGGACTATGGGAGGAAACCGGAGCACCCAGAGGAAACTCACGCAGACACAGGGAAAACGTGCAAGCTCCACAAAGACAGTTGCCCGAGGCTGGAATCGAATCTAGGACCCTGGTGCTGTGAGGCAACAGTGCTAACCACTGAGCCACCGTGCCGCCCCTTGGGGATACTAGAGGTAATGGTGTGAAAGTGAGATAAATAGAATCTAATTGGAGAGATTCAAGCATGGAGAAAAATTGGGAAAAATGAACTTGGGTTTGGAAGGTGACATATTTTCAAAGTCTTTGGAAAACGTAGGAGGTAGAATAAAGATTTGCAAGATTGGTGTGGTCAAGCCTTGAATTTTTTAGGAGTGGATTTGGTGGCAGCTAATTTAAGAAGAGAGAGTGAAAGCTTTTGAAGAGTGAGAAGCATTAACATAGCAGCTTGCTTCGGGACCAGGAGTAGACATTGTGTGGTCATCAGTGAAGTAGAAGTAGAGTCCAGGGAGTAAGAGATGGATCTCCTGAACAAGATGAGCTTCGAGAGGGACTGAGAAAAGTTAGGTGAGAAATAAGATGGTGAGACCTCAGGAATTTAAGGAATTTTAGTGAATCAGTAGAATTTGCTGAACGTAAGGACGTAGAAGTAGTTGATCAAATTATCATGATTTTAACTGATAGTGAAAGGTTTTGGGATATCCTGAGGTTATGTAAATTCCATCATATATGTTGACTTTTTCTTATGTCAACTTTACTCTAGGAATGGACACAGAACTGACCCTGATATCTTTAAAGCATTGCATGGGTAAATTGCTGCACAATGGATAAATTCAGAAACATACACCCACATTGGCACTTCATAACCATTTAAAATGTATTAACAGTAATTGTTCCATGGCAATATACCAATGAATCGGCACACATGCTCAATAAAGCTTTAATCACACAATTTACAGAGCTATTTGCTTTATTGTGGTAGTTCCATCCATCTCTGCACTTGCAGAATTCCTATAAGCATACCCACAATCTACATGCAAATATTCAGAATGGTATTAATTATGTTTTGTCAGTATAATCTTTGTACATTATTATTAATAAGGCAGATACATCTTGTATATAGATGCTGCAATGGTCTCTGGTTCTCTTGGGTTGCTGTGTAAAATTGAAACTAGAAATTTTACGAAGAAGATCAGCATTATAAAAAGTACATTGGCAGAGTAGGAGGATTATACATTTGTGCTTGCTGAGTTCTAAAGAGGTCTTTTGCATACTGGTATATTTTAGTAAAATGAATTCAATACAGACTAAGATCTGAAAATTACACATCAAAGATCTGCGAGTCCTTTTAGTATGGTTAATATTCATGACTACCCTTCAAAAGCCAATTAGATATGGAGTTAAAATGTGCAGTAATATCAAGATCTTGAAGATACTTTCACTTGTTACCTTCAGGATATTCCTTGGTTGGTTAGTTTATTCCATACTGAATGTGAAACTGAGAATTAACACTTCCACATAGTGATTGAGTTTCTACTGTTGTTTGCAAACTTGTTGCCTTCACTTTTGGTAGATGGCATCAGGATTGATGGCTAATGGAATAATGATTGTTCTGGGCAGTGGTGGGAATCAGTTGCTGGGAAGATCAGAGCTGATTGGGATGACATAGCAATCACAGTTAGGAGGAACAAAAGTACTCATTGTGGCTTCATGAATATGTTTAACTTGTTTTGCCGACAGCTCAACAAGCTATCTCTTTAGGGACTACCATTTAGCCTACATATAAGTTTTTAAATATATTTGAGACACCTAATTTACATATGTATACTGCATTCCAGTATTTGGGCCTTTACTAATATGATGGGATGGCATTATTCTCTTTGGAATTAGTGGCAATTTAGAGCTAGCTAACTTTCTACATTTTGTTTTGAAAGAAAATATTACTTTTAAAGCACAAGCAAAAGATAGAAGGCTTGGAATTCGATGGTGAGTAACACACTCCTGACTTGCCAAAAATTATCCACTATTTAGAAGACGCAAGTCAGAAGTTTGAGGGGACACTCTCCACTTTCTTGGATGAGTGCAGCTCCATCAACACTTAAAGAGCTCAACACCATCCAGGTCAATGCAGCCCATTTGTTTGGTGTCTTATACGCCATGTTAAATATTCAGATGCTCCTATCCACACCACTGGCAGATAATGGTAACCAAAGCTACATTGCAGCAGCTCAACAAGGTTCTTTGACAACACATTCTGAATCCATGATATCTACCACAAGGGGTATATGGTGAGACCATGCTTGCAAATTCTCCTCCAAGTCACACAAACATTCTGATTGGAAATTCTGTCACGCATGGTTCCCTATAACTGGTCCAAAATCCTGGAATTCTGTTCCTAGTGTCCCTGTGGCAAAGAGGGAGGGAGAAACGAATATTGGAATTGCCAGCGATGTCCACATCCCATGACCGAATGAAAAAAGATACATTAACTGGCAATATTTAATGTTTCAAATGTTTATTGCTAAGCAAACTAATGTAGTTGAACTATAAAGCAGTAGGTGATAGGATAACTTAGCATTTTCCTGTGATTTTGTTTGTGGTATTAGTATGGGAGGGAAAATCTAGAATCATACCTTGTGGAGATGACTCTGTGCAAAGGAAAGGTCAGCTTGTTTACTGATAAATAATTATTTGTACTTTCTTCACTTTTCTTTTAATGCTTGATTAAAGGCAAGAAGAATCCATTGGGAAATCAGTCTGGTTTGCATTAATTGAACATTCACTTTTTAATTTCTTTGACATTTGCGCTAAAAGACAATTTCCCATACATACTACTGGGAGGATAGTGAGCATAGTGTGGTAAATATTTTCCAAAATTTTATCTTGTTTAATCATAGTTATGAGACTACTAAATGAACAATGATGCAGTCATTGATTAGATTAGATTAGATTAGATTACTTACAGTGTGGAAACAGGCCCTTCGGCCCAACAAGTCCACACCGCCCCGCCAAAGCGCAACCCACCCATACCCCTACATTTACCCCTTACCTAACACTATGGGCAATTTAGCATGGCCAATTCACCTGACCTGCACATCTTTGGACTGTGGGAGGAAACCGGAGTACCCGGAGGAAACCCACGCAGACACGGGGAGAATGTGCAAACTCCACACAGTCAGTCTCCTGAGGCGGGAATTGAACCCGGGTCTCTGATCTCATTAACTTCTGCAGTTCTTTTTTAACTAAAATATATACATAGAAGTATTAAAAGGACATAGTTACCATTTTGTATATCCTCTTAAAGTTTGCTAGTTTTTTGATCATAAAAATTAAATAGAGTATCAAAACTGTGGAGTAAACATCATACAATATAAATAGTAGTGCACAGTCAATATAGAAGAATGTATGTTTTAAAAACAGGGGTACATATTTTTCATTAGCCTTTTCCTAATAGCAATTTAAACAATTTTTGCCCACCAGGATTTGATCTTATTTTCTAAACATAACGTCATATGTTGAGCTTATATATATATCTGTCTCTAAAAACTATAGAGAAAGTAAGAATAAGCATCCTCATATACTTCATTGTCTCTTTCCATTTCTCTTTCTATAGTATGTTCCATCTTTATTCATACGTCCTTGTGTCTAGTGGATTCAAGTCGACCTACGGGAGTAATGAGCAGCTAAATTTCTAATAGCTTCATTTATTATATACTATGTGCTTTTGTGAACAGATTCTCTGGGAAACTCCATTACCTTTAATATGGCAATATCTCTGTGTGTAACACTATTATTGCTGCATATACATCTGGAGTTCAGTGGCATCGTATATGATTTGAATGACTTACTTTTAAAGTTTTTGCACATTCTCCAGATTTAATGGAGTACATTAAAATAAATGCTGGTATCCTTCTTGAAGCTAGCTTCAAAAGTATTTATGCAATCCTCCTGAAAAATCAACCGTACTGGATGGCTGAAAAGCGTCTCTCCAATTTTGGTCATTTTCTCAAATCGTGAATGGCCTGCATTCCAGAGAGGATAAGGAAAAATCTACATAAACCTGCAGAGGCTTTCCTTAAAATGAGACAGTATTGACCTTAATAACTTGCAGGAGCTTGCTTCTAATCAATCAAAATGGTGAGAACTTTCCCATCAAGTTGTATCATGCTTTCAGTCCAAACTGGGAGAAAGTGAGGATTGCAGATGCTGGAGATCAAAGTCAAGAGTGTAGTGCTGGAAAAGCACAGCAGGTCAGGCAACATCCAAGGAGCAGGAGGGTTTATGCCTGAAACATTGATTCTCCTGCTCCTTGGATACTGCCTGACCTGCTGTGCTTTTCCAGCATCACACTCTCAACTTTCAGTCCAATTATCTGAATAATGAGGCAGTGGCAACAGAAAAGCAAGAACCGGAAGCAAATCCTGCTCTCGCTATCTCATTATCGCATGGAATTCCTCGCTGTATGTGCTCAAAGAGCTCTGGGTCAAGGATCAGCCTGTTCAGTCATGTGAAGGCCAGAAGTATGTGAATTTGAGAAATTGTAATTGTTGAATCAAGGACAGCGACCACTGCTCACTTTAATGATTTCTCTCTCTACCTACCGTTGCAATAGCCCAACTGAATTGTGGCAGTGAGAGTGACATATACGCACAGATTTCCTTACTTTAATTGGTAAAATATTATTGTGTAATGATTCAGAAATAACAGTCGGGATACCATCCCACTTTGTAGTTCGACTGAAACAGAATTGGAAGGGCCTGAGGTTGCAAGTTTTCAGTTACAATGGAAAGTGAGTTTATCAACTGGTTTTACGACCACTCCAATTTTTCTTTTCTATTGATTTCAGTGGAATATAAGATGGCTGAGTGTGTAATAGACTGTGTTCTGTGATTTCCCTTTCTCAATACTGGTATAGAAGGACAATTTAATTCCTATTCCTCCTCTACATCATGATTAGCCCTTTACACTTCCCCTACATCCAGGGAATGATTTCATTTCTCTAAGGCTTCCTGTCTTCATTAATGATTACATGTTAGTCTGCTCTCTGACTCCTTTTTAAGTGTCTTTTTAACCCCTGCTTCACAGAAAGAGATCAGAAGGTTTTCAGGAGAATGGGTAAAAGATTTTTCTGGATATCCTGACAAACTAATTAATTATTTACTGTTTAGTCTCTAGGGGAAGAGAACACGCCTTCCATGTTCAAAATTAACTGCCATTCATCTGATTGTCTCTGTTTTCTAAATTCCTTGGAATTTATGCATTGCTTTTTATAAAATCTAATTGTAAATAACTCTTTTCCAAAGCCTTTACTGTGGAAAAAAGAGTCAAAGAAATCTGAACTAAGAGACGTGCATATTTAAAACAGATGACCCATTGACTGAATTCACCTTTCATGCTTTGAGCTAGTCATATCTAAAGTACCCTCATATTGCCACACTTTATTCCAACCGTAATTCTTCCATCCCCCCAACAGAAAGAGTCAAGTCAATAACTAGCAAACACTTTATCTCTCAAATTATTTGGTTGTTAAGGTGGGCACAGAAAAATCATATAGCACATTTGACTATGTTGTATGCAAACATTTGCACTATTACAAATTGTTCAATTTGGGTTAAGAAGGACACATGATTCCAGGTTGACACATTTGTTCAAATCAAGTCATTCCCACGTTGATAATCAATAATTCTTTTTAAAAAACAAAATCAGCTGTACAGGTGGATATTTACCAGATTCTGGACAGAATTTAGTTTGATGATTTTGGATGCAATTAAGGAACATGTTCCAAACGACCCCTTTCAACTCAGATCTAGTTTCAAATTCTGTTCATCATTATAAGGTGAAAGTCTCTGCACCATGCTAATTTAGGCTGACCTCATTAGCTTTTAGGCGGATGGCAATCCACAACAGTAAACTTTTCATGTTCATAGACCCAATAGATTCAGTTAGATAACATTTTATTGTAGGGTGGCAGTTTTGGGGGATATTTGCATTGAAGCATATTAATGGATAGAGTAAAAGAAGCTTTACCCTTTGCATATGATCCATGCCATACCACATTCAGAAGTGCTAGATGAGGATGTTTTATGCAAAAACTACCCGTGTTTCCATTCTGCAACCCTGAAAACTTTTATGTTGATCTACATGAAAATTTACCAATTCTCAAGTTGAAACTCAAAGCATGTTGACTCTTTAAGAAATGTCATTCCATTACAGGAATGCAAACGTCTGTGTGCTTGATGACTGATGGAAATAAGAATGCTAAGTCTTTTGAACACAGATAAATAGCATATGTGATTAGTCATTTGTCAGCTTAATGTTTCTCAGCAAGACAGCATGATGTCTAGCTGTATGGAAGATGATCAACGACTTGCGGCTTAATTTGTTAAGTTCAACAGAAAATGCAGCTATTTGCTCACAGCAGACTTGACCAATTACTACTTGTCTGAAAACCAGAGGATGTTGCAGGGTTCATTGCTGGTAAATTGTCTGCTAGATGACCATGCATTTTCAATGAGGACACCTGAAAATGAGCTTTACAGGTGGTGGATATCAATATGAACAGCTAAGAGGTCATCACCAATGGCTGGGACCTCCTGAGGCTGACAATTTGAAAGAGGTAGTGGAAGTGGTGAGGAGAAGCTGAAAGACATGTTGGATGAGGAAAGTGTTCAGGAAAACAGAGGACTATGAATCCTCCATATTTCACCCAATGTTCTCATCTGCAGCATGTGCAGCAGAAACTGTCATACCAGAATGAGGCTCCTGAGCCGCTTGTATCCAATGATGTTTATCACAACGTTGATGCAAACCATGGTCTCACAATATGGAAGTCTACCAGATATAAAATTTAAAGATTAGTATTATGTCTATTTGGGAAATCTTCACATTTATTCTTTGCAGCCAATTCAGATTTAGATCTGCTTCCTAAATTTTCAAAGTTGACATCAAATGAAAATTGGTCCAATGTTCTGGATGTTTTGAGGCAACTATTTTACTGACAGAGTGGCAATTTTGAGTAAATTCACTCATTTCCTTTAATGCTAATAGTTTGCCTCTGAATGGTGATGTGCAATCTTTTAGTCTGGCGGGGGGAAAGGAAATGTAATATTGTTCACAAAGTGCAGTATTCAGACATTTAAACATTTAAATTACTTAGACTTCCCTGCACGTTTAGGTTTTTAAAAACATTTTTGCATGGAAACTTACTCAGAATATGAACTGAACACAGCACAGTGAGGGGCAGAGGGCATTTGGGATCTGGGTGAAATGTGCAAGCAACTATTTCTCCTTAACCAAAAGCTTGAAACATTATGAAATCAGTAGTGCAAGGATCAAGAAGAAAGCTTAAATGGATATGTGCAAAGACCGATCAAGGATAAGGAGGGAGACAAACAGAGGAAAGTACAGATTGGATTAAAAAGAGAAAAAGAAACCCCAAGAAAAAAAAAATTAAATGTTACATGTAAGATTTTTTAAATTTCTAAAGTCAGAAGTTACACGACACCAGGTTATAATCCAATAGGTTTATTAGAAATCACAAACTTTTGGAGTGCAGTCCCTTTGTCAAATGTAGTGAGAAAGAAGAGCACTTAGATACAGATTTCCAGCAATTGAAACGCAAAAAATTGAGACTCCACATTTGTATTTTTTATAATGGCAAAACAATGCAGTAAAAGCACTCCATCAGCTCAATTGATGAGGATGGATAACAAATGAATCACCATCAGGGCTGACGTTCTGAACTCTTTTGGCTAACAGGAAGCCTGAACTGATGGTCACATACATCAGGAGACTTCCCCATTATTTAAAATTAGAGACAAAATGAGAAATTACATTGTTTGAAATATGAAGCAACAAGATTAAAATAGTGGAACTACTGACTGGGTAAACAACATCAAAAAAAAAGTTTTTTTGTCACTGTCTCCTTAAATTAATTTTAATTTCTGATGCAGGCTCACACCTAAAATGTTAACTCATCATTCTCTTTCAAATGTTGTTTGACTTGCTAAAGGTTTTAGACCATCATCAGGTGAAGGGTCTTGCTTTGAAGTGCACTGTAATTCTGTGTGCTATTGTTTCTTCTTTTGCTATTCATCATTTTACTGGGTGAGTTCTTACTTTGTTGTTAGGCATGGGTGACAGAAATTACCCTGAGAATGTGGTCATGAGCTTCCTCCTTGAACTGCTGCATGATGGCTGCCAGAATAGTATTGAGTAGGTATCCGTGACAGTTTAACCACTGATGGTGAATGATAGGAAATATCTGTCAAAGTCAAGATGGTGTATGAGATGGAGGAGAACATTGCTGCTCTTGATCTACAAATGTTACAGTGTCCAATTTGTCCTCTTGATCATGACAGATAGGTTTTCTCATTTATGTACCATTCGTATAAAAGCTATGATGATTTTAAGTGATTTTTGAAGGGCATAGATAAGGTAAATAACAAAGGTCTCTTCCCTAGAGTTGAGGAGTTCAAAACTAGAGGGCATATTTTCAAAGTGAGAAGAAAAAAATTTAAAAAGGAGCTGAGGGACAACTTTTTCACACAGAGCATTGTTCATAAGTGGAATGAACTGCCCAAGGAAGTGGTAGAGGAGGTACAGTTACAACAATTAAAAGACATTTGGATAGCACACAAATAGGAAAGGTTTAGAGGGATTTGGGCCAAGTGCTGGCAAATGGGACTGGTTTAGTTTGGGAAACTTGGTCAACATGAATGAATTGGCTGAAATGTCTATTTCCATGCTGAATGACTCTTTATCTCTCTGCTCTCTGGTTGATTTGGGGAATTGGGAAAGAAGGAATGTCATATTTTCTCTGAATGGACTGTTGGCAATACTTGTTTTGCCTTCTTACTCTGACCCAACATGATTTTGAACAAACAAAACGTTGCTAATGTGACTTTGAAATGAAAATGCGCAACTTTAACATAATTAAGTTTTGCCAATTTAGCTCCTCCAGAATAATCAGATCAAGTTATCATGAGATTTGTCCCTTCTGCTAAAATCTTACCTTAAAATGTGCACACTGTTTACTTATTTCATTTGAGCTGTCCAAACTGTTCTTTCAGTGTACTTAGGACCATTGATTGTACATGCAATTTCTGAAAGTGGGTATATGTGGATAGAAAATATAAATAATGTGCAGGTACTCAAATTGGCAGGATTAGACAAATTTGTGCCCCATAAAGATCAGTGTTAGTGCCTCAGTTAATCACATTATTTATTAATGACTTGTATAATGGCATAGAAAGTCATGCATCCAAATTTGCTGATGACACAAAGTTAGGCGGCATTGTAGACGATGTAGATAGCATAAAATTACAAAGGAATATTGATAACATAGTTGAATGATCAAAACAGTGGCAGATTGTGTTTGATGTAAGCAAATGTAAGGTTACCCATTTTGGACCAGAAAAGGATAGATGAGGGTACCTTCTAGATGGTGGATGCCAAAAAAGATTTGGGGATTCAGGAGCATGGATCTTGAAAATGTCACAAACAGAAGCAGCAAATAATCAAGAAACCTAAAGGAATGTAAGTCTTTATATTTAGAGGAGTATTAGGATGCAGAATGTGACTTTGAAATGAAAATGCATAAGTTATGCTGCAGTTATACAAAACTCTAGTTAGATGCCACTTGAATACTGTGAGCAGTTCTAGGCACCATAAAGAAGGATTTATTGGCCAAGGAGAGAGTACAACATAGGTTGACAAGAATGATATTTGAACCTCAGGGGTTAAGATATGAAGTGGGATTATACAAATTAGGCCTGTTTTCTCTAGAATTTAGATAGTTAAGTGGTGGTCTGTTTGAAGTCTTCAAAACAGTAACAGGAAAAGACACGGCTGATAAAGATAAACTATTTCCATTGGTTGGGGATTCTGAAACAAGAGGAATAATCTTAGAATTAAGTCTATTCAGGAGGATGTTAGGGAGCACTTCTATATACAAAGAGTGGTAGATACTTAGAACTCTCTTTCACAAATGGCAGTAGATGTGGATCAGTTGTTAGTTTTAAATCTCAGATTGAGATGTTTTTGTTCAGCAAAAGTGCTAAGGGATATCAGCCAAAGGCAGGTATATGGAGTTAGGCTGCAGATCAGCCATCATCTCATTGCATGGCAGAACAGGCTCGAGGGGCTAAATGGTCTGCTACTGTTCCTATGTTCAAGTGATGTGACCATGCACAAATACTATCAGTATTCAGTATCAAAGTTCATATGTATATCAAAGTGGCTTGGATAAAATATTCAGATGTGGCCAGACCTGCTGAGTCTTATCTTAATAAAGCCTTGAGGAGAGGAGTGGGAACATTTGCCAGAGAAAGGTTAATTTACAGAAGTACCATTTGATGAACCAAAAAATCATCACATACTACATTGTGCTTTCTGGCTCTAATTAACACATAAGAAATTATCCTGAGCTAAAGGCTTAATAAACTTCTCCAATCATATTTCTGCCTGTTATCCTAACCATAATTCTTGCCCCCCCCCCCCCCCCCCCCATTCTACCTTAGTTTTACTATGTGAATATGTGTTCTTCAATATTGATGTAAAGTTTCCTGGCAGATCATAAAAACAAAGGAATCTTGCAATACTTACCCACCTTGCAACTGAATTCACCCTTGTTAAATTTTAATATCCTGCTTAGATATTGTTTTAAAAACATAGGTCACTTTGCTTACTGTGTCAACATTTATATCAATGTGCCCCAGATAACATTAAAATAAAACTAAACACAATTTTTGTGGTCAGTTGTGTGAGTACATTATTGCTATCCTTGTATTTGATGTACTATTAATAATAGAAAACAATTTTAGATTCAGAGATAAAACTGGATCAAAGGACTCAAAATCACTTCTGTGACAGTCTGTTACACCCATATCATAATCTACAGAGTAAAATGTATGGTAAGTAACATTTACTTATATAATGCTTTGATAGCACCAAACTCTTTCATAACAAGTAAGGCACTTTATGAAGAGTAGTCATTTCTATTTTATAGAAATGTATAGCTTTAAGATCTCACAAACAGCACTGTTCATTTCTTTTAATGATATTACTTAAAGGGTAAATTCTGGCTGTGACAATAGAAAACTTCTCTACCCTTTGAACTGTATCATGTCTACCTGGGAGGGCTGATGAGGTCTTTTGAAAGACTAATTTTGGAAGCATAGCACTCCTGCAGTGATTTACTAAAATCTCAACATGGATTATAAGCTTAACTCACAGGAACGAGGCTTGAATACAAAATGCTCTGCCTCAGAGGGGAGAGAGTTCTAATCAAAAGGTTATATCAAATAACAGCTTTTAAAAAATAATTTCTAGAGTGTAGTCACTGATTGACCTTGAAAAGCTAGTGATAGGTTGCCATCAAATCAACAATGAGCAAGTTGGAGGTACTTCTACAATGGAGTGAAATATAGAGCTGATGAGCATTATTAAAGTAATGGCTATACAGGCTGGAAGAAAACTTCTTGAAAATGCTCTTAAGGAAAGGCAACTTTTTTCTGGCACCTCCTGCTCTTAACCCATATGGTTTGGAAAGTGCTGATGATTTAATCTCGCCGAGTTTCTGGAGCTAGAGTTTGCCAGTGATGAAATGGATGAACGTTGAGGTTAGAAGTGACATACGGATGATACAGCTTATTTTGTCCAGGGTGTTGAACTTCTTGAACCTTGCTATGTTTGTACCAAACCAGTTAATTCCATGGATTGATGTATTATAGGTGGTGGAATGGATTTGTAGATCCATGAGTTGCCACACACTACCCAGCCTTGAATGTGCTCTAATAGTCACAGCATTCATGTAACCAGTGCCGTTCTGTTTCTGGTCAATGCTGTACACCAGCTTGTTGATAACGTGTCGTTTCAGTGATTATAGAGCGATTTAATATCAACTCAGCATCAATGAATAAGTTATTGGAGAATGCATCTTGTTTGAGAGCACTTTTGATGACTCAAGGCTTTTCTGCTGTTTAGGTTATCATTAAGTCAATACAGGTAGTTATTGTATAATGTGCGTTATAGCACCGCAATTTCCTTATAACATTGCTGAGGAATTAAGGAACGGTATTTTTGAGAATGTTTACCTCTGTTCCCAATAGTGCAATTCCAGCAGTAATTCTTTTGCGTGCATCGTTCTGCACATGCGCCGATGTCAGCTGCCAATAGAGCAGTTTTCTATCACAGGTATTGTACAGATAGCAGCTTCCTGTCAAAGGTACATTACTCCTAGATTATCCCTTTGAGAGGGGCATAGTGATAAAAATGTAAGCAAGAAAGGCCCTGGTGATAAAATTGTGGGTGGTGAGTGCAAAAGAGGCTATAATATTGGAAGAGAAGCTAGATGTTATAAAGCATTTGCACATAAGGAGAGAATATGCAATATAGCTCGCTAAACAAGAATGAGAGAATCTACCTTTCACACCATCATGGCTCTCTGTTCCTGTATTAACAATATTTTTTAAATGCTTTGTGTTAAATTGACTTTTGTTTCATTGATAAATATGATTTATACCTTCACTCAGGCTGTGCTATACTTTGCGTTAGACTTCTGGGTAATTTTTGAGTGATCATGAGTAATATTTTTTGCTGGTTTGCCCCTAACCCCACTTTTTCATCGGCCCCATTATTTATATTAAGCGATTTTCTATTAAGTGAGGTCTTGCTGGAACACAACTATGGTCTTTTTGGAGAACTATTTGCAGTTGTCTAGGTGGAGCTTTCTGTTAGCAGGACATAGATGGGCACTTGTTTCCATTATCTGGTCATTTCAATAATGTTACATGATTGGAATAGCTTGACAAAGGATGCAGCAACTTCTAGAGAACAGATTTTCAGATACTTAGTACCATCAAATACTTTCTGAGGATGTTTTATGCTACATGAGGAAACTCCAAGCAATCTGAGGGAATTCTCAGCAACAGAAAATTGTGTTATCTCTGAACATCATCTTTTGTCACCTATGATTTATTGTTTTTATATTTGTTTAATCTGTAAATTCATATTGACTTGCTTGTTAAAGGGAGACAGTTTCTTGGCTTTGTTTGATGAGGAAAAGGAAATATCAGTTAATGTAGATTATACACACATTACCAGCTATGCAGTGAGAGATGGACATTGAAAAGAAACGTAAAACTTCAACAAAACCAGAGCTGACCTTTTGCTCAACTTAGATTAATCATACCCGAGTGGAAGGAATTGTTTGCTCCCTTGCTGTTGGCAAGGTTGGTGGAGAAGGGCATTTTTCTGCGCAAAATGGGTGTCTACTTGAACCCAGACACCTTGTCTCTGCCAGATTTAAACTCTGGGTATGTAGGCCCATTGTTGATCTTTAAAACAAACCACCAATTGAGGCCTTTAAGTGCTCAGTTAATGACAATTAAGGATCTCATTTAGTGCTGTAGGGATGAACCCAGTTCCAGGTAGGCCGGTCACCATGGATGTGCATGCCAGCTGAAACTCTGCAGCCAGCTTGTGATTTCCAAAGGCTGATGATTGCCATAAAAAAACCCCACCTGGTTCATGAATGTCCTTTTAGGGAAGGAAATCTGCTGTCATTTTCTGATTTGCCTACGTGTGACTTCAGACTCATAACAATGTGATCGATTCTTAACTGCTCACTGGGCAATTAGGGATAGGCAATAAATGCTGGCCTCACCAGTGATGCCCACATCTCATGAATGTATAAAATAAAATGCAGTGGCTGATCATGGGACTGGATATCAGGAAGGTAGAAGACCAGCAAGAGACAGTCCCTGCCCTTTCTACCTGCATTTTCCGCCTATTAACGGGTGTTTAAGTTGCTACATTAAGGTCAGGTGATGTGTATATTGTATTTGCAATTGACATCAGTACAGAAAGTATTTCAAGATATTTGGTTAGGGACCCTTTTTAAAAAAAACTTTGTATTAACCAAAGTTTCTCCAGGTAAATTACCCACAGTGATGAACTGATGAACATCTGGTGTACAAGCTAAAAGAATCAAAAGTTAAAGGAATGTCTGCAGAGCCTCTTTAGTGAATGAGTAATAGAATAGAACATAGAACATAGAAAACTACAGCGCAGTACAGGCCCTTTGGCCCTCGATGTTGCACCGATCCAAGCCCACCTAACCTACACTAGCCCACTATCCACCATATGCCTATCCAATGTCCGTTTAGATGCCCATAAAGAGGGAGAGTCCACTACTGCTAGTGGCAGGGCATTCCATGAACTCACGACTCGCTGAGTAAAGAATCTACCCCTAACATCTGTCCTATACCTACCACCCCTTAATTTAAAGCTATGCCCCCTCGTAATAGCTGACTCCATATGTGGAAAAAGGTTCTCTTGGTCAACCTTTATGAAACCCCTAATCATCAT
>NC_057711.1:56198674-56230923 GCF_004010195.1 Chiloscyllium plagiosum | reverse complement strand
CCTCTGCCCCTACTCAAACATTTAAATCCTGGAACCTGCACCAGCCAATCCTGTCCCTGTTCTAGCCATGTCTCCGTAATAGCCACAACATCGAAGTCCCAGGTACCAACCCACGCTGCAAGTTCACCTCCCTTATTTCGTATACTTCTTGCATTGAAGTATTCACACTTCAAGCCACTTTCCTGTTTACAGGCATCCTCCTTTGAGATTGATGCCATGTTCCTAACCTCCCTACACTCCAGTTCCTGCACCCTAAAGCTACAGTCTGGGTTCCCATGCCCCTGCAGAGTTAGTTTAAACCCCCCCCAAGAGCACTAACAAACCTCCCCCCACGGATATTGGTGCCCCTCAGGTTCAGGTGTAGACCATCCTGTTTATAGAGGTCCCACCTTCCCCAGAAAGAACCCCAGTTATCCAGATACCGGAATCCCTCCCTCCTGCACCATCCCTGTAGCCATGCATTTAACTGTTCTCTCTCCCTATTCCTCGACTCTCTATCACGTGGCAGCACAAGTAACAAACCAGAGACAACAGAGAATTGTGAGATATATTTTCCAATTGGTAACATCAGATTTTCAATTGACCATAAAACACATCAAGTCCACTCCAACATTCAGTGAGATCATGGTTGACCATAGCTCCACTTTCCTGCTTTGATTCCCTTACTGATTGAATATTTGTCTATCTCAGCCTTAAATATACTTAATCATCCAGCCTCAAAAACCCACTGTGGTAAAGAATTCCACAGATTCACTACTCTCTAAGAGAAGAAATTGTTGCTCATGCCTGTCTTAAAGAGGTGACCCCATACTCTTGAGTTTATGACTTCTGGTCCTAGACTCTCCCACAAGGGTCAACATCTACTTGTCAAATCCTGTAAGAATCTTGTACATTTGAATAAGCTGGCTTCTTATTCTTATAAACTGCAATGCGTACAGGCTGAACCTATTCAATCTGTCCTCATAAGACATATCTCCATATCTGGTATCTTTAGATAAGGGGACCAAAACTGTTTGTAAAATTCTGGTGTAACAAGGTCTTCTATAGTTTTAGCAAGGCTTAACGATTTTTATAGCTGAAAATGTGTTGCTGGAAAAGCGCAGCAGGTCAGGCAGCATCCAAGGAGCAGGAGAATCGACATTTCGGGCATGAGCCCTTCTTCTGGAATGAGGAAAGTGTGTACAGCAGGCTATGGAAATGCGATAGGTGGAAGGAGGTCGAGGTGAGGGTGATAGCCGGAGAGGGGGTGGGGGCGGAGAGGTCGGGAAGAAGATTGCAGGTTAGGAAGGCAGTGCTGAATTTGAGGGATTTGACTGAGACAAGGTGGGGGGAGGGGAAATGAGGAAACAATAGGCCGGAGTGGGGGTGGGACTGGAGAGGTCAGGAAGAAGATTGCAGGTTAGGAAGGCGGTGCTGAGTTTGAGGGATTTGACTGAGACAAGATGGGGGGAGGGAAAATGAGGAAACGATAGGCCGGAGTGGGGGTGAGGACGGAGAGGTCGATAGGCCGGAGTGGGGGTGAGGGCGGAGAGGTCGATAGGCCGGAGTGGGGGTGCCACTCACCTTGACCTCCTTCCACCTATCGCATTTCCAATGCCCCTCCCCCAAGTCCCTCCTCCCTACCTTTTATCTTAGCCTGCTGGACATACTTTCCTAATTCCTGAAGAAGGGCTCATGCCCGAAATGTCGATTCTCCTGCTCCTTCGATGCTGCCTGAACTGCTGCGCTTTTCCAGCAACACATTTTCAGCTCTGATCTCCAGCATCTGCAGTCCTCACTTTCCCCTTAACAATTTTTATGTTCTACTCATTTTGAAATAAAGTTCAACCTTCCATTTGCCTTTCCCATTGCATGCTGAGCTTATATGCTAACTTTTTGTGAGTACGCATGAGGACTGCCAAATTTCTTTGTGCAATTGTCTTCTGCAGTGTTACTCCATGTAAGGAATATTCAGCCCCTCTATCATGAATAATGCTCCATTTCTTCATATTATGCCCATCTGACAAGCTTTTACCCATTTACAAAAACAGTCTACATCCCTCTGTAGACTCTTTGGGTCATCCTCATGGCTCGCCTTCCCACCTATTTTTGTGTCATATGCAAGCTTGGCTATTGTACATTCACTTTCCTTATCCAAATGATTAATGTATATTCATAGTCAAAAAGTATGATGTTGGAAAAGCACAGCCAGTCAGGCAGCATCCAAGGAGCAGGAAAGTCGATGTTTCGAGCATAAGCTCTTCATCAGGAATGATATATATTGTAAATAATAGTGACCCCAGCACTGATCTTTGAGGTGTTCCATTAGTTACAGGTTGACATCCTGGTAATTCCTCATTTTATGCCAATTCTTTGTCTTGTATTAGTTAGCCAATCCTTTTTTCATTTACTACCTCTGAAACTGTGGACTCTTGTTTTCTTACATACATGCAGTGCCTTACCTATCATCTCTTGGAAATCCAAATATATTCCATCCACTGCTTCCCTTTATCTATCATTCTTATTACCTCTTCAGAGAATTCTAATAAATTTGTCAAGCATGATTATCTATATGTGAAGCCACAGTGATTCTGCTTGATCATATTATGTATTTCTAAATGCTTTGCGATAACATTCTTTACAATAGACCCTAATATTTCCCAGACATTAAGCTAACTACACTATAATTGCCTATTGTTTGTTTCCTTCCCTTTTTAAATAAAAGTGCTATCTTGTGGTTTTCCAATATTCTGGGACTTTCGTGATTCCACTATCTCTATAGCTGTTTCCCTTAATATCTGAGGATTCATCCCCATCAGGTCCAGGGGACGACTTGGTCTTTAGCACTATTTCCTTGCACTTTTCTCTATTTATAGTTATTATATTTATTTCCTCTCTTCCATTTCCCTCATTTTCATTTAGTATTTTCAGGTGAGTAGCATCTTCAAGTTAACCATGATGTTCAGTCATATCAGCATCATTACTTTTATGGGCAATGCATTTCCAGTACTGAATTTAATAGAAGGCAAGAAGCAAATCTCCAGTATTGGACATTTCTGATCTGGTCCTTGGGAGTGAGAAAGTGAATGATCAA
Organism: Chiloscyllium plagiosum; assembly: GCF_004010195.1. Taxonomy (NCBI): domain Eukaryota; kingdom Metazoa; phylum Chordata; class Chondrichthyes; order Orectolobiformes; family Hemiscylliidae; genus Chiloscyllium; species Chiloscyllium plagiosum. The sequence goes on along the minus strand of NC_057711.1, from coordinate 56,227,850 downwards.
GTGTGATGCACTAGCATGGTAAGATGTAATGGGACTTGACATGTATTCCTTTGGCGCATTGGATATAAGAGATGAAAAAGTTCAGCAGAGTTATTGTCAAGGTCAAATGCTTCAGGCTATCATTTTTGGAAGTGAATTAATTTGGGATTAGAAAAGAGGTATAGGAAAGGTTTGCAATTGACTCTCATTTCACGACATATTCAATACATTCCAGTTGCTGGTATGTTCTATGATCGCTGGGATCTTGCGTTTCCTCCATTATACATGGCTATCTGTGTAAAATTGGAAACCCATTTCCAGATTGGGCTATTTCTACAGGCAGAGTGAAAGAAGTGGGAAGTTGTTATGGTAACATTATTACTATACACTTTCCAAGGTGAATATAATAACATACATGTTGCTTTCAGAGACATTGGAAGCAGTTTGGGCTGTAAACTGCCAGAGTGGGTATCTGAGTTTTATTTTTGTAGATTTAGAGCAAGAACATAGAACATCGAACTGTATTGCACAGGAAAGGGCTCTTTCACCCCTGTGTTGTGCCAAACATGATGCCAAATTAAACTAATCCCTTCTACCTGCCCTTAGTTCATATCCCTCCATTCCTTGCATAATCACGTACTTATCTAAAAGTCTCTATCGGGTTTGCCTCCAACATCACCCCAAGCAGTGTGTACCATACTCCTACAACACTCTGTATAAGAAAAAACCTGCCCTGCACATCTCCTTTGTACCTTCCCCTCTCTCCTTAAATGCATGCCTCCTAGTTTTAGACAGTTCAACTCTGGGAAAATGGTTCTGAGCGTGAACCCTATCTGTGTATCTCATGATTTTATACACGTATACTAAGTCTCCCCTTAGTCTTGCTGCTCCAAAGAAAATAACCCGAGTTTTTCTAGCCTCTCCTTCTGGGTTCATGCCCTCTAATCCAGGCAGCATCCTGGTAAATTTCTTCTGCACCCTCTCCAAAGCCTCTACATCCTTCCTGTAATGTGGCAACCTGAATTGAACGCAGTACTCTACATGTAGCCTATCCAAAGTCTTATAAAGCTGCAACATGATAACCTGACTCTCGTACTCAATTCGCTGACCAATAAAAGCAAACATGACATACGCCTTCCTAACCATCCTAACTACTTTCCCTTTAAAAATTAAAACATGCTTTTGACTGAAAGAAACTGAAAAGTAAAGGTTCTGTGGCTTTGATGCTGGAAGTAACTTTGAAATTTTTGCACTTGCAAGTCAGATGCATCTCTGAGATATCTTTCCTTACAACTTGCATTTGTAATTGTTTTAATCAACTTGTTCAGATATGTTATGACACACATATTGGGAACGCTGGAGAAGCTCAGCAGGTCTGGCAATATCTGCCAACAGAGAAAAACAGTTAATACTTCAAAAGAAATGCCATCCTACACTCAAAATGTTAACTGTGTTTCTATCTCCACAAATACTACCACACCCCCATCTGAGTTCCTCCAGCATTCTCTGTGTCTGTTTAGATTTCCAGTGTTTATAGTATTTTGCTTTCATTCACTTGTCCTGACACATGAATGGGGTAGGTGCGACTTGAACCATGGTCTTCTGGCTCAGAGGTAGGGACATTACCATTGCACCACAAGAGCCCTACAACTTGCATTTATACAATGATTTTAATCTGATAAAACTTAACTATTAAAATATTTTTTCAGATTATTTATTGTGGTAACTGGAGGCTCATTATCATCTGATGGTTTTTAAACAAGATGGCAATAGCTAATAATATTTGGACAGCACAGAATGTGTTCATATTAAGCAGGTAGGAGGATAGTATAGATAATGGTCTGGATAAACCTGTGGTGTTCAATTACATAAGTGATTGGTTTCAACCGTCATTGTCTTGCTGCATGGAAAAGCAGGTGAGTGTATCCATAAATTAGCAGATCATGTCACTGATGATGTGGCCACAATTGCACAACAGCTCACTCCACCTTGAAGTTACTAGAGATTGGGGAGACTTAGGTGGTTTACCTGTCGATATCTCACTTTGTGTGTTTTCCTATCACTATGTGACGAATGTTCATATACCCTAAAAGATTTAAACAACTGGTTGTAAACCTCTGTCAAAAAAGAGTAGCTAATACCTTGTGTAAATAAATGTCAAGGTATTAGAATTTTTACAGAAAATGAGGAACCAGTGGCAGGTACCAATTTATGATAAATTCAGCACAAATGCATTATTTGCGGTAAACGATTAATCTCCTCCATGTGCCCTATTTAGAGAAATAAACAAAGAGCAATTAGACAATGTAAACTGTGTTGATAAGTTTCCCAAATTTAAATTATTTTTTTCTTTTGGGCTCTTGTGATCACAAGCAAATGTGCCTGCACAGATTGAGCAAATGACAAAAGGCTGTGAGATACAGTTGATGCGTTGGCAAGCAATCTGAAAATTTTGAAAATGTACATTTTCATTTCTTTAAAATAAAAGTGAAAATGAATGTCAGAAGGAGGTGACTTAAAGAGAAAAAGGAAACTGCTTTCTTCCCCAACAAAGTTCAGTGAAGGAACAAACCACCAAGTAGAAATCATTGATGCACGGGAAACATATGCTGTGCAAACAAATTGTATCATGACATGTTAATCACATACACTTGTAAACTGGAAGCTGAAGAAATGTCAAGTTGCGGTAGCCAATTAAAAATGTTAATTACGAGGCCTTGCCAATATTTTCAGAAGCTTGCCCAAAACTAAATTTGAAGCAGTCCAGTATTCGGTATCTATTAGTGTACACAGTGGGTTGCCAATATGTGTGGGTTCAAAACAAAATCTGCGAGAACTGAATCTTTCATAACACCATTGATTACAAGGAATTGTAGTTCCTTGCTCCATGGATTACACCTTACATCCTTCCAAAACCCCTCCCAGGGAGTGAAGAGCTGCATATATTTTCTCTGCCAGCAAACACTCTACACTCTGCAAGTCCACACTGGGTGGGAAATGGCATTTTAAGTTCAATCAGAAGGAAATTAGATCAGCATCTGAAGAGAAAAACGTTGCAGCTTACATGGTAATGCCAGGGTGTAGAGTTAAATAAACTTTTCTTCAGCACAGAGTTTCTCAACTGAATGGCCTCCTCCAATGGTGTAACCATTCCATGATTCTAAATGAGATCCCGTGCCTTGGATCCTGCTTCCCCAAATTTGATCCTGCTTCCCCAAACCCACCTTGCATTCATACGTTATGGGTGTTTCTGCAAACCACGAGCATCAAGGGAGGACAATCAGATGTGAGGAGCTGGATTTTAAGGGCCAGACTTTAGGGGCAATCCATCCAGGGAAAGCAGATGGATGTACCCATAAATTAATGGGCCGTGTTATCAGCTATATGGCCCCAGTTGATTAGCCTGCTCCACACCACTGCGATTTTGAATGGTGGGGGAAATGTGGATGGTTCACCTGTCTGTGTCTTAATCGAGCCCTTAAGTTTGCACTTCCTGTTAAATTGGGATGAAGCCCTTAATTGAACATTAACAGGGAGAGGTTGGCACTCGCTGTACTGCTTAGAAAAAAGTATCCCTCTGGATTACTGCCCAGTTAACAGGAGGTGAATGCTTCCTGCTGGTCTCCACATGATGCATAGTGGTCTCTCCACAAAGATTTACCTCCTGGAGATAGAATGAAACTATACTAATTGACAGAATGTTGCCTGAAAATGAAAGCAAGGTGAGCTGCCTGAGCAGTTGAGCCAGCCTTGACATTTACACTCGGGTGAAGTGAGCCTTTTTCCAGCAGATGATGAAGCCCAAGATCTGTCAGTAGACAGGTAATGAAGTTGTAGTCATTCTGGAACAAAGGTTCCAAGGATGCACATAGAAACCTACTGGCATCATATGAGAGGGATGAAAGGCAAAAATAGCATCACATTTCTAAAAATAGTGGAAAAAAAGGAAGATGTGTTTTTGTGGATGACATGAATAGATTACAATAGCAACATTTAAATGTGAATATGCAAAGTGACATTATTAGACAGAATGTTATAAAGAGAAGCATTAATAAGGATGTAATGCTATAGCCGTATCAGAAATTGGTCTCCGCTAGAGCAAGATTGTGAACTAAATATTCCCAAATAATAATATTTTCAGGAGATATAGTAAAAAAGTTATTGATAATGGTCTGATCACTGACATGTGTAAATCTTTTAAAGCTAGGAAAAGTCCAGGTCATGTAACATCATCTCTTGACATGTAATGGATTTATCATTATTCAATCTCCAAAATAGCAACATTCTTGACCAGAATCTGAATTGGACTAGTCATATAAATATTGTGGCTATAACAATGTGTAAAGGATTAGGAATTGTGTCATGAGTAACTCATTGCCTGACCCCAAAAGTCTGACCACCATCTACAAGGCATCAGCCAGGAGTGTGATGGAGTACTCCCCACTTGCCTGGATGGGTGCAGCATCAACAAAATTCAAGAAACTTGACACCATCCAGGACAAAGCAGCCTGCTTCAGTGGCAGCACATCAAAAAAGAACTCCCTCTCTCTACCACCAACATTCTATAGAATTTACTGCTAAAATTCACTGAGTTTCCTTAGACACCACCTCCCAAACCCACGACTGCTATCATCTAGGAGAAGAAGAAGAATAGCAGGTATATGGGGACACTATCACCTCCAGGTTCCCCTTCCAGTTGTCGCGATCCTGACTTGGAAATGTATTCCTGTTCCTTCATTGTTGCTGGGTTTAAATTTTGGAACCACTTCTCTCACAGCATTGTTGGTTCACCTACATCAAATCACTGAGGTGGTTAAAGAAGGAAGCCCACGTAAACCTTATCAAGGCTAACTAAGGATGTGTAATTAATGCTGACCTAACCATTGACACCCACATCCTATGAATGCATCAACAAAAATAATAAGATGTCTATTATCATGTTGAGCAAATGCTGTGAACAATCATGCACCTCAAAGGAAATTAAGGTTGAGATTTGTAGGACAATAGGGACTTTATCTTGAAATAGAGTTTGGTAAGAAAATAATTGTGATCGAAATGAGTGGAGGAATGATCTAACCTTTTGTGAACCGAACAAGACAAGTGACAACACTCAGGAAATCAATAGTAATAAAGAGGAATCCAAGAAATGATTTCAAAGCATAAGTTAATGGATTGGTTGCAGAAACATCAGAATAAGTAGTAGTCTGCAAAGATATTTCAAAGTGAATGAATTATGGCACAGTTCAAATGAAATTGACTTAAATGCAATCACCTAGATTTAAATAAAAATGTAATAAAACAGTAAAAATGAAATTTAAAAATGCATGTGGTAAATATACAGAAGGAATAATATATAAGCATATTAAAAATTTTAACATGGGGAAAGGAAATAAATCATTTCCTTTGGTATTCTAAATTCTGTGATCACCTTTGTCTTTATATGTTGTTTTTGTAGCGAAATTCTAATTTGTAAATTGTACACTTTGTGGGCATGAACTTACCCAATAACTGACAGAATTATTGCTGTGATTAATTGCTTCTGCCCTGGATTGTACTAATGCATGAATAATGTATGAATATGTAATTACAGGGGTTTCAGTGATGTGTGTTAAGTCACAGATGAATTAGTTGTATTTTTTACCTGAATTCTTCAGAATATTGAGATCATTATGTAACAGTGACTGCTAAATTCCGATCTGGCGAAGTAAAATTGCTCCAGACCCAGAGGAACGTAGGGCTGCTCTCTCTTCAGAGAAAGATGACTAGTGGTGGTTTTAACCTGAGGGTCACCATGCCTCAGGTGAGAGGCAAGTTTGAGAAGGTCGGACCTTTATAGTAACGTCAACCGGCACAGGTATTGAACATGCAATTGACCATTCTGGTAACAGCCAAGGGAAATGAGTAACACAAACAAAGATGTGAGATCACAAGCTGCAAGAATGAAAGTACAATTGAGAAATGTGAACTGCTTACCATCCTCTTGAAAGTACCATAATATATGAACTTACACGTGTCTGTGGGGTGAACAAATGTATAGTTGACTGCATCTAATAGATCTGAAAATGTGTTGCTGGAAAAGCGCAGCAGGTCAGGCAGCATCCAAGGAACAGGAGAATCGACGTTTCGGGCATAAGCCCTTCTTCAGGAATCATTCCTGAAGAAGGGCTTATGCCCAAAACGTCGATTCTCCTGTTCCTTGGATGCTGCCTGACCTGCTGCGCTTTTCCAGCAACACATTTTCAGCTCTGATCTCCAGCATCTGCAGTCCTCACTTTCTCCTCCTGCATCTAATAGATGTCTTCTTGTTACCAAGTTGTCTGGTGTACCCATCCTAGAATTATATAAGAGAATTGGATAAACACTTGAAAAGGGAAAATAAGTAGGTTTTCAGGGGAAGTAGAAATGGCTAAAATCCTCTTGCAGAGAGTTGGCATGGACTCATTATGTTTTGAGCACTCAATGATTAAAGACAAAAGATTACATGTAAATTTTCTAGCTTTCTTAGCATATATCATTAGTCTTGGTAAAACCGCCAGGAATGAATTCAGTGTTCAATGTCTACTGTCTTCCTTTTAATATGTTTGATCCTGAGGTGATGCTTTAGCTGATTTTCTCATTCTCTTGGGAAAGGATTGTTGGCCAGAGGGAGGGGAGGAGGGAGGATGGTAACTGCTAGCTGCCCTTTGCTGGGAAACCACTGATTTGAGTAAATATCCTGTCTGCCTATAGCAGTGTGAAACCACACAGATTTTAACTGCTAACTCCGTTAATGCGTTGGTGATCCTCTTCCTGCCCTGGATGAATGGAATTTTCACCTGTGTGGCAGCTTTTAATGACATATACCTGCCTTTCTAATGTGCAGGAAAAAAATTACAGGCTTCAGCATTATTTACATTCATTAAATTATTGGCTTCCAGTGACAGAGTCCGTGGGATACATAGGCAGGTGGCGGGAGTAGAATTTTGCCAGGATTTCTGATGATATCCGGCAGTAGTGTTGGAAAAATATCAGCTGAAACTTTGGGAAATACAGATATCAGCTATTGAACTTGTGAACATTCTGCTGGTTATTAAAACAGTAATTCAGGGGATGTTGGATAGCTGTCTGGACCAGCATTTATTGCCCATCTCTGTTCGCCCTTGAGAAGGTGGTGGTGATCTGCCTTCTTTAACTGCTGCAGTCCATTTGGTGTAGGTAAAGCTGCAGTACTATTAGGGAGAGAATTTTAGGATTTTGACCCAGTGACAGTGAAGGCATGGTGATATATTTCCAAGTCAGGATGGTGAGTGTCTAGGAGGGGTCCTTACAAGTGTGTCTACTGCCCTTGTCCTCTTGTCATGGTTATGTGTTTGGAAGGTGTATCTAAGGATGTTTAGTAAATTTAAGTATATATTGTGTGTTAGTGCACATTCTTTTTAGCCGCCTACTTTAAAGTTGATTTATGTAGAATTTTTTCACTAGTATTTTATATTTTAAGGGTACATTCCTTCATGCTGCTTCTTGAGGTCACCTGAATCTAAGAGATTTCTTGCTTTAGAGTATTTGTTCAAATACCTGACCAGCTGCGTGAGATTCTACAGGCACTTGGAGGAACTCCTGTGGGATTAGTTCTTTGGCTGCTTTCCAGCAATCTTCTGTGTATGTGGTTACATACTAGCACTGAACTGTTACTGACATGAGAGACATTTGACTCCTTCTGTGTTTCTGCACATATGTTACTGCTGGAAGGTAGTGCCTTAGAAAACCCCAGAACACTGTCAGGCTGAAATAGTGGGCAGCTGTGAGTTCTCTGGCTCCCTCCCTCATGACTGCTTTTGTAGGTGCTCGAAGCAAATTGCAACTGGCCATAATTGTTTTGTACAAACTATCCACCATCCACTGCCAAGTGTGATAATTCTATTGAAGAAAAAGGCCACTTATTGCAGCACTTGATGGCAGATATGTGATTAAAGGCAGAACTTGAGGAATTGCAGTCAGAAGTGACATTAGCTTTGCATGAGCAATATCTCACTGCCTCGTTCCCCATTTTAATCATCAAAAAACATGAAGTTCACAAGCGAATAATGTGAAGTAAACTCACCACAGAATGTTGAGATTTCAGTTCTAAATACACTTCTTACCATGTGTTAAATGTTATTATCAAGTAAACTTTTGGGCACTTTAATCATTACACCTGCAAAGTCTCAATCCTTAAAGTATTAATTGTTGGAGATCTTGTGAAAAATGCAGTTTCTTTTTTTTCTCGTTTTTTCCTTTGCCTTTAGTGCAATTCTCCTGCCCTCTGTGTTTCCCTTTTTGTACAAGATTTGACATTGGTGTCACTCTTATCCTGTTATTTTTAGAATTCCGTGGTCTGATTCGGGGTTAAGGAGTTATTTGCTTTGTTTATTCAAATCCCAAATGCCTGTGAAGATTACCACATCATCTACAATTCACAGGTCCAGTAACTTGTCACCACAAAATACCATGGAGATTAAATGGTGCGGGCAAGTCTAACATCAAAAGCTTTTAATTGACCGATTATAACAAATTCTGGGCTAGTTTTCTATGAAGTAAATCACAGAGGAGAAGGTCTTTCCCGTGCTGGTCTTTTGTCCCTCCAGTTTCAGGAACAGAGACTGGCTCTTGGTCCTTTAGCTTGTGTATTCCTACACTCGGTGCAGGCATCACCCATCTCCCACTCCTAGCAGCAGCCTTTGTCTCCTCTATGGAAGGGAAGCTCTGCTTTATCAACTCCCACATCCATCTCTCCCTCATTCCCAGCCTGTTTTGACACCTTGTCAGTGACAAATGCATTGATGCTCACATTACTGTGTACAAGAGCATAGTAATGTCAAGGCCATATGCACTCATGCTCACAGTCGTGTGCACAAGAGTATGATAATACCAGAATTACTTGCACTGATGCTCCTATTACTGAGCGCAGAGTGTGGTAATATCAGAGGCAAATGCACTGTTGCTCAAATTACTGAGCACAAGGTATAATAATGTCAGGTACATGGACTTGTGGATTGTACTGCTCTAGCTAGCTGTCATCACAGTTTATGTTTATTGTGCCAGGGATATTTTGATGTTAAGAATAAGCATTCAATGTACAGTGTTGTCATGAATCTGTAAACCCTCAAAGAGCCCTCAATGACACTCTTTCAATTATTGCATAGATAAACAATGACTTTATTTGTTTTACAAGTCAGACGAGTGGTTTAGAATATTTTGCAAAGTGGGAAAAATAACTGAAATGAAAGTATATCCATGATGAGATATTAGGACTGAAATACATTATTTATTCCCTGAAAGGGTTTGACTGATGGAGAACTATGCAGGAAGTGCTGGTCAGAAAATTACAGGCTTGCAGACCTTGATGTTTAAATAAATTAACAGAAAACTATAGATGTAGGCTTTTGATTTCCCAAATGGAACAATGTTCTTCACTGGGATGTCTAATTGAAGAATTGGCTACATCAATGCCAACAGTTGTGTATTTGCCCAAACAAACATCGAACACCAACTTAACTACTAGCACCTTATTCCTTTAACAACTCTTAGCTTTCTGTAGTAACAGTACCAAAAACAAAGTACACCCAGCTCACTGAGTTAACACAAAATTTAAATCAAGAGGTCTCACATTGACTCTCAGTGCCAGTGAGAACCCTACTGTCACCATGACAACAAGCTGCACGTAATCATGCAACTGCTTATCCATATTAGCATTACAGTCCAGCAACGGGGTAACATCTGTGTGGGAAATTGTTTGGGATAGGTCTTGAGTGATGGCTCAATACATAACTGCATCGAGATTTGTGAGTTGAAGAATTGATGAATCATTGGCTTTGCTAAGTTAGCTGATTTCAGTCAGAGCAGGGCTTCAAGCACAGTAGTTGGTCTCAGGTTGTTTGCGCAGCTGCTGCAGATTGCACACATTCCCATTATTTCAACTGTTCCAACATGTTAACCCACATACCAGCTATTCACAAGACAGATAAATATTTTCCCCACAAGGTTTAGAGAGTCTTTATATCAAACAAATAAAATCATTGGGTGACTGATTCTAACATTTATTGGGCTATTAGCTCTTACCTTTTTTCCACTGTTGACAGAAACTGAGGTATATATCTCCTCAGATAAGCTGTTACCTTTTGGCAGTTTCAGGAATGGATATACTTATTCAATATATGGAAAGAATGTGATGGAGATACTCAGCAGTTCTGGCAGCATTATTTGAGAAAGAAACAGACTAAATTCTTCTTTGATATAAAACAGAGAACTGTGGATGTTATAGATCTGAAACAAAATAAAGACAGGAAACGCTGGGGAAACTCAACAGATCTGGCAGCATTTGTGGGGAGAAAACCGAGTTAACTTTACAAGTTTTGAGGAAAGGTCACAGGCTTTCTCTCCACATGTACTGCCAGAGATGCTGAATTTCTGCAGCAATTTCTCTTCAGAATGGAGGTGGCTGGAAAAGGATGATTTTATGTTGTTGACGAGAGTAGCAAGTGGTGAAGGTGCCAAGTGCAAAAGACAAAGGGAATGTTTATGGTAGAAAAGAAGAACTGAGATGTAAAATGACTGTGAATGCTCGGTGTTAATTGTGAAAATAGGCCTCTGCTAATTGCAAACCTCTGCAATTAGGACATAGTGTGGGGGTCATAGATGAAAAAGAATCATTAGATGTAAAATATTAACTCTGTTACTCTGCAGAGGCTACTAGACCTGTCAAGCTTCTCCAGCACGTTTTGTTTCTACTTCAGATCTCCTGTATCATCTGTATTATCCATTTACTTGAGCCTACTTAATCTTTATCACCAAAAGAGATGGACCTGAGGTTTCATAATAGCTTTATTGGTCTTCCACTGGAACACTATCAGGAATCAAGCACAGACGTACTTCACTGAGTTCATCAGGGCCTTCTCCTGGAGTTATAATGGGAGACTGAACCTCTGAGGAAATGCCATGGCTGTTTACAATAGGAATAAACTAGTTAAATTTTTAATCTCAGAGGAACTTTCTGGAATATATCAGATAGTTGTCTGCTTTTCTTCAAGGCTAGTTTCAGATGCATTTTTGAAATAAGGAGGTTGTCTGTTCTGTACCGATGTTAACTGACTTTATTTTAGCATAATTATCACAGCACTTCCAGGTGTGGCTAGAGTGTAGAAATAATTGTTTGGAAGAATGAAGGGTTTTACCTAATTTAAAGCATTGAGATCCCATGTTTTCACAGCTACTACTCTATGTTAATTCTATTTATGTTATTGACAGTTGTCCTGTCATTGAGTGTGGTATAGAATTGAGATAAATCTGTAATTTTGAAAATGATTTTCAGTCAGCTTATTAGTACCATATTGGAGATTCTCTTCATTACTGTCTCGTAACCAAAGAGAAAGCCTTCACCATATATGAACTGAATAGTACATGCACCAGGAAAATGAGAGGTGTGATATTAATAATTAAGAGGATCCAGAGGGTCCAGCCGTACAGTTTTGCAAACTGTGGTTATGTGGAGTTTTTGTATGCAATGCATTTAATTCCCAAAATTAGAAAATTATGCTTTGATTTTTGAAAAGCAATGTATGTAAGGAATTACTTTTGAACATTATTGCAGGTTAACAGATGACTTTCCTTTACTTGAAATTTTAAAAGGGGACTGCAATGAATCTAATTATTAAATTACTTTAACCCTGCAATCATCTGTTAAAATAACAGAGCACAGAATACTGAACAGTCTTTTGAAGCATTTATCTGCCATTATTACATTAGTAATTTCTCCTCGTTTCTTAGGTTTGAAATGTATGACAGGTTGCTCAGAGGAAAAGATAGCTTGTATTTATGTGTGTCTCAACAGAACACCATTGCAAGGTTTTGGTTCAATAATATTCACTCTCCCTTACTTCTCTTGAAGCTATTGGCAAATAAAATGCAAGTATCATTAAAGTTACTATTGTTGAATTTTCATACAAAACCTGACTGGTTCACTAGTATCTATCAATGAATGAAACTTACTGCCCTTACCCAATCTGGCGTGCGTGCTACACCAGTTCCCATACCAAATACAAATAGAAAATGTTTTTAAAAAGTGCTTGAAAATTATTGGCAAAATCTGTTAGTGCACTGATAGATTGTTTAGAGTATGTTCATATTAAACAGCATTTAGTAATAGTGGAGGACACAAGAATGACTGACTGTACTCAAGCTAAGAATTCTGATCATTAGGTGCCAGTCTGTATGTGCAAATACTTGTTACAGTGAGAGGTAGGTAAGATAAGGAGCCATAGGCATCTCTCTCCATGGAGAAAGCCAATTGCTTATGCATAGCTTGGGGGAAGCCACTCCACAAGCATTGTTAAAGCAGACCTCCATGAATGATGACAGCTGGTACAGGATATGAACTGATGCTGCTGACCGTGTACTGCCTTCTAGCCAACTGAGCTAACCAACCCCCAAGTGAGCAATGACCAGCCAGCAAGAACAAGCATCATGTACAATGTACAGTACATCTTATGATTGATTATACCTGATCTTAGCTGTAAAATGATCAGACCATAATTGAATCCCTTGTGTTTGATTATGACCATGTAGCAGTTTTAACATATAATCTTCAAAGAATGAAATGCCATTCTCATTTCTCAGGAGTGAGGCATTGTACTTATAGTCCCTCACTACTGTAAAGTATGTCATTAATATTAAATGACTTTTGACATCTGAACCAAATTTGTAGTTTCCCATCCAGATGTCCCTTCTTTTGTATCGGAGATAACCTGTTGGAGATGGGGAATGGGAAAAAAAAGAATTATATTGATTGATAATAAATCATCTTTATTAAGTTTGAATTATCCATTTTGAATTAATCACCATTTACAATGGGTGCATATATGTCAAAATTATTGTAGTTTGACTCCGTGATAATCTTGCTTTCGTGTACTAATAGATTACCCATTCCAATGTTTTATATGAACAGTACCACCTACTAATTTATGATATTTAAATCTGTCACTCAAAATATCAACCTGTCAAGATTGAGTCTTATTCCCAATTTATAGGCCCTACTGAGGCTGCAGAAACTTCCAACGATAATTGCAATTGATGCCTTTGGGGTTTTTTTATTCTTCATACTTACTGGTATGAATTTGCTTCCAAAGGGACATTTTATCTGGTGCAGCAATGTTTATGTTATCTCCCCGAACATAAGAAATTGGATGTTGACATTTTAGAATTGAAGAGGCCAATAGACATTTATTATCACTAATTGTTATGTACAAACATTATATTCCTCACTCACATAAATGTCTGGGCTAGTTTTAAGCTATTGGTTTAGAAGAGAGAAGCATGCTTCCATTAGAGTATCATGCTCAAACTGAACCAAGGTAAGGTGGATGAGAAATCATTATTTCCTTAAGGCTCATGTGATGATACAATGATGATATTATGAGTATATTTCTTAAAGTTATACTGACACACTGACCATGAGACACAACTCAAAATTTACTAAGGCGTGCACACATTGTTCCAATGAAACAAATCTGATTGGCCCTTCAGTCCAGTGTTATCAGACCTTAAAACTAGGCCAAGTAACAAGTAAAGTCAGGAACGAAATAGATTCACAGATTGTCTAGAGACTTATTTCCAGCTGAAGGGTCTCTGCCGTACTAACCGGTTCTAGAATCTTACTGGAGCAGTCACTCTGCAGTCCTGGCAGAACTGATTTGGAATTCTCTCTCAAGAACTCTTGGATTGTGGCAATGAAGTCTTCAAATCAACAGCTGATGACATTATAAATTAGTGTGAGTACTCTCGGTCACAAGGCTGATGGCATTACCCACCATACCATTGCCTCATCCTAAAGTAAATGCAATTTTGCTTGATTTAGATACTTGCAAGTTACTTACCTTGGATGCAATTCATTTATCTGAAACTTGTTGATTCACGAGTGAGCCAGTTACTCACCCCATATCCCTGAGCCCACCACAATTCAGTGATAATTCAGGGATTCAGTGGAGGCCTTACATATATATTATATGTCCTTGGAAGTCCACCCAGCATGTCCTGTTGGGAGTTTGCAAGTGGCCGCTAATGGGGTTAGTCCCTCAAGGCCCAATACTTTCTGTCTGATTGATAGATGGGAATTGAACAGGTGTGGTTGCTGAAAGACCATCGACCACAGCCTCTCCCCACGATGGTCACTATCTTATAATTGTTATCATCAGGAAACTTGGATATTCAACTGTCTGTTACTCAATTGAGGTCATTTCAAAAGCTACAAATCCAATACAGAAACTGAGGGGTAACCTCCATCACAATAACAATAGGATTATATATGTGTTAATCTTGCTATCTATTAATTCCCTGACAACTTCAATAAATTATTTTCAACTCCATTCACTCTTATTTTTGTTATCAATCAGGTGTAACATTGTTAAATGTTCTTGAAGTTCATATCAATAACATCTATAGAGTTTAATCTTCTAGGTTAATTCTACTTCACAAATTTCAGTTCAGTTTACAACAAATCATTTGTTAGCACAGAACTTGAGTATTACTGAAATAAAAAGTAGTCAAACCCTTTCATTGTACACTCACCAATAAATACCAATGTATGGGAAAAACAACATTTATAATGTATCAAAGAAGAGGACTAATTGCTTGACAGACGAACTTTATAAAGGTGTTGTCTTGGAGAATGTACCAGTTAATGATGACTGACAGTTAACTGCCAAGCTTTGTTTAACTGTCCATCTCCATGGCAATGCCTCTACCAATCAGTGCTGTTCTTTTGACAAGTGGCATCTTGAGCTACTTCTTGTGATATGTCCAGATGTGTGCAAGATGAAAAGCTTTGGCAGATAATGTCTTTTTTTAAGCAATGTACACCTAGATTTGTTGGACATGTCTTTTTCTTTTCAAATCTATACTGGCTCCCACTGATTAGCTCATATTTGTTCAACTAGCTAGTCAGTCTGTTCTAAACTGATATTAGAATTTCTCTACAACAAATGTTCGGCTAAGTGGCTCTATAATCACTTAAGTTATTTGTTTTAAGCTACTTAAGTATTAAGTATTAGATAAGTATTGGCAGGTTTCAAATTCAAGGATACAATTTCAGAATCCAAAGCCAGGATCTTGCCATATTTGGCTAAGGGAGAGGTGGAGATTAACATGCTCTTTAAAATTCTCTTGTGAGATGTGGGCATAGCTGTCAATCCCTAATTGTCCTTGAGAAAGTAGTAGTGAGCTGCCTTCTTGAACCCCTGCAGTCTGTGTGCTCCATGTAGACCTACAATAGGAAGGGAATTCCAGGAGTTTGATTCATAGATGCTAAAGGAACGGTGATGTATTTCCAAGTCAGAATGGTGAGTGACTTGGAGGATAATTTGCAGGGTAGTAGTGTTCCCATTGCACAAACTGATGAGATAATTCATTGTTTTTGCACATCCATCTACTCATTTTGAACTGTTAGGCATTGCATAGGCATGTTTCTTTTCCTGTCAGTCATTTCAACACTAGTGTGTCAGGCTGCCAAAAGCTGTTGGCAAATCAGAGATGTGGTTTAAGCATTTCGATGATGACCATGATAATTGTTCTCGATTGTTTTAATAAACCCGTCTGATTCATTAATGCTCTTTACAGAAGGCAATCTACCATCTTTATTCAGTCTGGCCTACATGTGATTCTAGACCCACGACAACATGGTTGATCCTTAACTATCCTTTCAAAAGTAATTACAGATGAGCACAAATGCTGACTTTGCTAGTGATGCCCACATCCCATGAAATAATAAAGAAGTTTCTAATTTGCAAAATTAGTTTTTTCTGATTTACAATTGCAATATTATCTGCATCTATCACTATTGGTCCTAAATTACTCTCCTTCTCTTGATATATATGTTAAAAAAATTAGTGTTGTTCTTGAGTTAAATTGGGAAATCTTATTCATGTTAACGTATAAAAGACAAAATACTTAAAACAAGAGAGTTTGGAATATGTGAGAAAATCGGTACTTTGGAAGAAACATGTGCTTAATATTTAAATGTGATGTCCTCATCATAGAATCCCTACAGTGTGGAAACAGCCCATTTGGCCCAACAAATCCACACCAACCGTCCAAAGAGTATCCTTTCCAATCCATTCCCCTACCCTATTACTCTACATTTCCCCTGACTAATCACCCAACCTACACATCCCTGAACACCATGGACAATTTAGCATGGCCAATTCACCTAATCTGCACATCTTTGGGCTATGGGAGGAAATTCGAGCACCCAAAGGAAACTCATAGAGACACTAGGAGAATGTGCAAACTCCACACAGACAGTCACCCAAGGCTGGAATCGAACCCAAGTGTCCAGTGCTGTGAGGCAGCAGTGCTAACCACTGAGCCACCGTCTGATTCATACTTTTTAGTGTATATTTAAAAGTCCTGCGGGAGGTCAGTTAGCTGGACAACTGGTTTGAGATGCAGAGTAATACCAACAATATGGGTTCAATTCCTGCACTAGGGAGGATTGCTATGAGGGTCTGTTATTCTCAACCTCTCCCCTCAACTGAAACATGGAGACCCTCAGCTTGCACCGCCACCAGTTTTATTGCTGTAACGAGAGAGAGGGACTTAATTGTCTGTTAAGGCTATGGCTGCATAACTTTTACCCTTTTATTTAAGTCCTGTTGTGTTCAGGTCTGGCAATATACAACTTTACTCTCCATTCAAATCCATTGCTGTTTTCCTCACAGTCTTTTCTACAGGTAGGTCTAGTATTGGCAATCTTCGGTTAAAAGCTAAATAGTCAGATGGCATGGTTCCCAATATAGGCATGTAATATCATCCTGTTGTGATCACCTTCTGGAGTTGCTATCAGTATCACATTCTGCAGAGACTTGTTACGATTGCAAGCTGTGTGTTAATTAACAGATCAGCAACTCCAGTGGAATACTTATTAGGACAGGAGTGTTAGAATTGCCACAAGGAGTTATAATTCTGCTTTAGTGGTATATATAAACGTGTTACCATCCCTGGAATATGACAAGTGTGTCCTGTTTCAAGTTTTGTAGCAACTAGACACATGCTGACTCATGGCTGTAGAGTGAATTTGGTCATCTATCTCTCAGGCCATCTCATTTCACCGAATGAAGCGAGGTTGATTTGCATACATAGGAACTTCCAATGAAACCGCTGTTGCAAACTTCTACACATTTCATTTTCCTAAAACCTGCTGACAACTGTCTTCTTCACCTTGATACCTGACAATTCAGGAAGTGTTTATACAGTAGTCAGCTTGCAATTCTACGACAAGTAAGCTTTTTCATAGAATAGTAGATGATTACATCACAGTAAGAGGCTTTTTGGCTCATTGGTCTTTGCCGCTCTGTTCAAGAGCACCCCAGCTAGTCCCACTCTCCTGCAATTTTCCTCAGCACTGGAAATGTTGTCTCTTCATGTGCTTATTTAGATGCATCTTGAAAAGCGCAATTGCCTCCACCAGACACTGGGGAAGTACATTCTAGATCCTGGCCAATTGCTGCATAAAAGTGTTTTTCCTCACATTTTTTCATTCTTAGGAAGAAAATTAGCTAAAGTAGTCTTGTGCCTGCCAATTAAATTATTTCACACAAATCAATAACAGTACCTTGCATTTATATAGCCCTTTTTAACACAAACATCCCAAGGCTCTTCACTGAGGCATTAGGAAATGAAATATGACAATAGCTATATAAGGAGGCATTAGAGCAGACTGGCCAAGGAATTTTAAGGAGAATTTTGAAGGTGAAAAGTGAATTAGAAAGGCAGAGAGATTTAAACAGGAAATTATAGAACTTTAGGGTCAGACATCTGATAATTTGCTGCCAAAGTTGTAGAAATTAAAATTGGTTATTTTTGGGTTGGAAGTGATTCTCGAGATGGAGTAGAGGTAGGGTCTGGAGGAATTTGAAAGCAAGGGTGAGAATTTGAAAATTGAGTTGTTTCTTGAGTGTGGATGCCAAGGTGGGTCAGCAAGCTCAGAGGTGATTAGTGAATGGGATTTGGTGAGAATTAGGAATTAGACAATAGAGATTTAAATGGATAGAATGTGAGAGACTAGCTAGAGTCAATAAGAATGTCAAACCTGGAGGTAACATAGGCATGAAGGATGTTTAAGCAGCAGAAGAGCTCAGGTAGGGGCAGAGCCAGGCAATGTTACAGAAGTGGAAGTAGGTGGGCTTCATGATGGTCCAAATACATAGTTGAAAGTTCATCAATATACATGGTTCAGCCTCAGACTGTTTTCAGACAGAGGGATGAAGTCAATAGTTATGAAATGAATTTTGAAGTGGGGCTCAGAAGCAAAGGCTTCAGTCTTCCCAGTCTTAACTGGAGGAAACTTCTGATCATACTGTATTTGAAAATCAGTCAGACAATTTAGGAGCAACAGAGGTCTGGAGAGACATGGCAATGAGACGTGAGACTACTGCATGAAAGAAGTTTTAATGTTTGCTTTCAAACTGTAGACAGGCAGGTTATCTTTAATGTTGTGAATATTGTTGCTAAGGATCAGGAAACAGGTGCACTCAAAAGGTTGAGACCAAGCTCACCTGATGTCTTTCTCAATTGGAGTATTATGTGTGGCATGAGAGATGTCTAAGAAATAACATAAAAAGAAATAAATTATAAACTAAAAGTTAATTTTTGGAAAAACTTATTTACTTTATCATGTCAAAAGAACATTGGGTGTTTGGTAACATTGGTGCATTATGATAGCTACTTTTGGAAAAAGCACAATTGCTGTTTCACCCTATTTCATGGTATTCCACATGGTCAGTATATTGAAGTACAGCATTATTTAATGTATTTCTAAATGCTTTCTTTGTTGAAATATTCAGAAAACTCTTCAGGGAGTCCTCATTATCATAAGAGACATGTTTCAGAAACATCCAATAGATAGTGAAAGAATGAAAATTGGGAAATTATTTCTCATGATAATTAATGAATGAATTTTCAGCAACATGCCAAAATAATAACATATATATGAAACAGCTAAATTAATACCAAATATCATTCCCTAATACAATAAGGACTAATATGTGAAACAATGAATTTCAGGGCAATGAACAGTGCAATCCTTGATTTTGCACCTTTTCTGAGTATCCTAGCGTATTATCTTTCCCATATTCTTAGTGAATATTTTTTGTGTAGTTTCAGTTCATTCATACACAAGGAGAATTATTGGAATATCAAAAGATTCTGGAGTTAGTATCTACCTTAGGGAGGTAATTAATGTGCTAAAGAGATAGTAAGAAACCTTCACGTGTCTCCTGGAGGGTTTCCAATTACATTTGAGCTTGAATCAGCAGTTTCAGACATAGTTTTTTGAAGTCCGTTGTCTACTCTGAAGTAATGCATTGTGATTACCTACATCAGTTTGCTGCATGTTTTAATGTACAGTAGCTTGTTGTACTTTGAGTCTTTATTGGTCTTTATATCCAGTGACACTTGGAGAAAAGGGAATAGATCCAATTCACTTTGAGGAACTCTGATTTACATTTTCGCTTCAGCATGTTCCAAGGACAATTTTTAAATAGTATGTAAATGATCTGAA
Organism: Chiloscyllium plagiosum; assembly: GCF_004010195.1. Classification (NCBI taxonomy): domain Eukaryota; kingdom Metazoa; phylum Chordata; class Chondrichthyes; order Orectolobiformes; family Hemiscylliidae; genus Chiloscyllium; species Chiloscyllium plagiosum. The sequence continues at coordinate 56,208,307 of NC_057711.1, read as the reverse complement.
GGCTGAGACATACCAGCTTAGTAGTCATTTTTAATCGTGCTCACAGAGTAAGGTATGGTACATTGTTTAAACAAGTACATTTTTAAGATATGGTGCTCCTAGTCATCAAAAACACCTTTATGGGGGAAATTTAAAAAGAAATTTACTGGATTAAGGTTGAATGTGAAATTATTTTGGTTGAAACTTTAGCAGTTTATAATACAGAAATCTAGATTTAAAATGTTGACTAGATCTGAAATTTTTATGTTTATGGTGAGTTTATGAAAATAAGCTATATGTGAATGAAGTTTTGAATTTTGGAATTTCTTGTCATAATTTTCACAAGTTGTAAAATAAGTAAGAACCTTTAAGAAGTTTGTAATCCAATCACACATTTCTTCAGGAATCAGATTCTGGATCTGAGACTGGAGTAATGGTGGTTGGCAATGTATTGGAACACTGCAAAGCACACATAAGCAAGAGAGAAGGATTATAGTCAATAATTGAGAAACTGTCAAATCCATAGAAATGAATCTTACAAGAGCCAAATGCGGCATCAATAATGAGGGCAAACACATAGTCAGCGACTTGCAACATTAGTTCTCATTTTCCCTGTAGACTAGCCATCTGTTTTCCTCTTAAATTATGGTCATCACAACAGTCTGACTCATCACTAGCCATGTTAATCTGAGATATGATGAATTAAAATCAAAATCTGATTGTAAAGAAAGTTTGCATTTGAAAAATTTTGTATTGGTTTTAGTAGCTGCCACATTGAATGGCACAAAATTCATAAAAAAGATAAAAAAAGAGGAAAGCAGAAAAGAGAAATCCACGGTGGATATTCCCATCCTTTTCCTTGATCCCCTCAGTAAGGACTTCAAAATATAGCAATGTTAGCAATTCCAATATAGCAATTGGAAGCCTTTCATTGGAAGCAATGAAAGGCTTCAAATTGTTCTGAATCATAAAGTCAGATCATGACGAGTAGTAACATTATTCTCTGCTACTGTGTTTAAAAATAGCTCACCTGGTCCCATTTAACCTTTGTTTGCAATTATTTATCTAAAGATATCAATCTGTTAAAGATAAGGTAAAATCTTTGTTTTGCTATGTGATGAGACGTGTGTACAGTCTCAACCTCTTTGCTGGAAACCTTTTAATGGGTAAGTAATTTCAAGTAGGAACATCTTTATGAGACAGTTGCATATTCTTGGCCCTTAAATTCCATCTGAAGCATTGAATACTCACGGACATACTTTGCATCTATGTATGTCATCGTCACAACTGACCATTTTAATCTTAGTAGCGAATTTACATACATTTCAACCAAGCAAACTGCCTTCTCCTGTTCCAAAGTTTTATTTTAAATTAGAACCTTTCTTCCACTCTCCTAGTTCAGGCTGAACTAATTTCATTTATCCCATTTATTCAACCTGGAACTCTTCTCCAGACCTCTATTCTCACACTATAAGCTGTGTTCTTTGCCCTCAAACTAATCCTAGACCCTCAACTGCTGTCTGTTAATGCTGCTTTATTTTTCCTTCTTCTCCACTGTTATCATTGCTTACCTATGCCATTTGATGTGTCCTTTTTTAACTGGTGTTTTTTCTTTTGACAACACTGGGATAAGCAATGCAATTCCAACATGGAAAATCAAGATACAGAGCATTCGTTTGTAAAAATTGATCTTGGAAATCAATAATTGAAGTGCAGTTTTCAAGATTGTTGATTGTAGAATTTCTGTCATTCTGCTACTGATTTCAGCAATCTTTACGATATTATTGATTTTAGGTGGTAGCAGCTATATTTGTCTCAGACTGCAGTCCCAACTTTAAGGATGGAGAATGTTTTTAAAATGCAAATCCAGAGATTTTATGTAGTTCCTGACTGCAGAACAAAGTAAGGCACTTTGTAGGATAGGATGAAATTCAATTAACTTTTTGGCAACTTGGTGAATAAGTTGCTGCTTCAGGCAATGGCATAGCATTTTTCACATTCCAGTTGTTTGACATGACCTTTGTCACTGCAAATACTAGCTTTTACTCCTTATTAACTTGTCGTGCTGTTTCAATCTGTTTATTGGTAATGAAAAAATAAGTACCGTGGTTCTGGGTTCGGATGCTTTTTGTTATTGGCAATCTTGCTGATATGTAGCACAATCTGAAAAGTTCAGACATGATAATTGGATGATCACAGTTTCAACAGGTCTAAATTGTTGGCAAAGATTTTAAGGCACCTTCAGGATGATCAAAGTTGAGGACAATAATTGATCGGCCCAATTAAATGTAATTTTGAGGTGTCATTCACATACCTCACATACTTGGATGTTGGCTGGAAGTTAAGCTCAGACAATTGTTATGAAAGAACTGAATACTACTATTATAACCAGCAAGAAGATATCAACAAAAAAAACTTCTCTTAATGTGGCTATCATCAGTCTTTTTAGAGGAGTAGTAGGAGGATTAAGGAAAATTGATTGGCATCTGATTCACTTAAGGGAATCTTGTACTGAACAAGTGAGATTTGGTGGCATAAACAGCTGTATTTATGTACCTGGAGGATCTGGGTATGTAGTAGAGTGGTTATGGTTTTATGTTAAGTTGTAAGTTTGAAATGTAGCAAACCTGGTATGGCAAATTTGTGTAAGAAATAAATAAACACAGAAACTGGTTCACTAAGGTCCCGCTGGAAAATAAACTTTTGTCCTGTCTGGTTTGGCCTCCTTGTGATTCCACTCTCACTCTATATGATTGTTTTCTAAAGTTATCTGAAGTGAAACAGTAGTGTAGCTTTGCTGGCAGTGCCAACATCCTAAGAAAAAATATTTTTAAAAGGAAACATTACATACACCTGTAACTTCCATAGCCCAGCTATCAGTTTTTTACTGTTGTATCTTCATTCAGTCCTGTAGTCAAATTTAGTATATTGTCCATGCATAGTCAGAAATATGTGCAATGGAAGAGATCAGAGCAAAGATGTTAATGTTTTTAGTAATAACTGTGACCTACAACAACTCTGTGTAAATGATTCTTTTCTTTGTGAGACGTGTACTCTATCTCATCCTGTGTCAAAGTACCTGTGGAGATTGCATCTGTTTTCACATGTCTTTTTATTTTCCAGTGTCAATCTGAGAACAACAAGTTTTACCATTTAGTTTTGCCATGTGCTTACCATCACATATACTAAGCTCCAGACTTTGAACTCCAAGTAATGAAGAATGTTTTATTGTTGAGTAAAATAGTTTAATTCGCTGTTGTGATATTTTTAATATGAAGAGCATCCCAGTAATCCCCATTAATAATAAAACCAAGAAGATTCTAAAAGCTGAGGTTCCTTATAGCTCATTATCCCAAATGATATGGACAAATTCATAGGTGACCAACAAAACATTAACTTTTGCACAGTATTGTGCTAGCTTCCAATGCCCTGTACTAAAGGTTTTCTCCATTTTGTCAAAATGTGTAAAATCAGTTCTGAATAGAACAAATATTAGATTGATGGCTCAAAGTAAAATCTTCAAACTGAGTTTGTATTGCATGACTGTGTGTGTGAATTTTAGATGGTTGTGCTCATGCCTTTGTTGTAATCAGTTAGAATTGATTTTGAGGCCTAAAAGCAGGATGGTCCAAGCCCTTATTTTGGGGGAAAGCTGTCGAGTCTAACCTCTTCTAATAAAAGCCTTTATAATCCTATCATCTTTCAGGTTAGGTCTGCTCTTTTCTATTATGTATCATCTTATTATTATATAAATTGTGTAATAGATTTGATATGCCAGCTGGGAGAAGCACATAGCAATGTATCCAACCTGCAGTTCATCTATGAGTATATGACTGCATTTTCAGCAGTGCAAAATTAACTTAAGTAATTAGTAATGATAAATTGTGAAGGAAGACTTGAGAGTCCCAGTAGTATCTGCTGATCAGGTTGACTTTACAGTAGTGTATAAACTGCAGTGATCTTCTGTTAAATCGTACATAGGGGAAAGCAACTCAGCCTTTGACCTTACTCTGCCTTTAATTAATATTGATCTATTGCATTGACTTGCATGGCAGCTTCCTTTGACATTCCTCGTGCATTTTTTCCTGGGTCATGTTGATAGAGTCACACTTTAGCTGAAAATGTGTAGCTGGAAAAGCGCAGCAGGTCAGGCAGCATCCAAGGAACAGGAGAATCGACATTTTGGGCATAAGCCCTTCTTCAGGATGAAGAAAGGCTTATGCCCGAAACGTCAATTCTCCTGTTCCTTGGATACTGCCTGACCTGCTGCGCTTTTCCAGCAACACATTTTCAGCTCTGATCTCCAGCATCTGCAGTCCTCACTTTCTCTCAAGGGTCACACTTTAGTGAACTTAGTTGTCACCTCCTAATAGGCCTCCTGTCCACTTGTTGTTTGGGGAGGTTACTCTTGAGGAATTAACAAGATAGCCCTTCTTGTACCTATCTGTTGCAACAGCACTTTGATTTAGTCAGCTATCAATAAAGTGATTTAGATATTTATCCACTTTCTGTTTCCTGCCACTATATTTTTTCTCCACTAGCTCTTGCCCAATACATTTTACATCCCATTCATGTTTAAATTGAAAAATAGTTTTGTCTGCAGCATGACTGGCTTAATTTTGAATGTGGCCCTTTAAATCTAGGCACTGGTATTTCCACAATCCTATTCTCCTTCTCAGAGTTTTGTCTGCAAACCTCATCCAATGTAGGATCTTGACTTGCTTGTTAAATGAAGGTTGATGTGAAAATCCAGTGCTGTTAGCTCATCTTGCTTGATATATGTGGGAAACTGAGTGTATTCTGGTTCATCTGCCTTAACACTGGATAGGAAAATATGACCTTATGTCCTGACTGAGTGAGGTTATCTCACTTTCATGCCACTTTGGGAATATTGTTGAGCTGTGGGATTGCAACCACTGTTGATTTAATCAGGACTGTCCAAATTCATGTTAGTCCTTTGCAGCTTGCAGAGTCAAGAGCTTTTCATCTCACCAGTAAGATCATTTTGGGAGATAAAAATTGAAAATTGTAACTAACTGTGCTATCTCATTTTCTCTCTTTACTGACAAGTCGTAACAGTTGTGCTTGAGTATTAATAATTGAGGGGAAAGGTTTATTAAGAAAGAATATCTAACAAAGTAGGGATAAGATTCTACCGCTAGTGTTTATGAAAAGAAAAGGTTAACTTGAATGATAATGTAATTTGTTGTTGTGCATGGAGTTGTTTACACTAAGGAGGATGCCAAGGGAAAACATTAGCCTGGGATGTTATTAATGCATCTGCCCAGCATCTGTTTCTAAGTTAAATTACTATGGAATGGGTCAGTGAGCCGATGTTTCTGTATTCTGCTTATCCTCTGCTTGCATTGATGTGTAAGGACATGCCATATGTTTGGTGTTAACGTGAGTGTAGTCTCAGCACAACAAACAAAATGTATCACCTTTCATTGATCTATGAGAGCAACTTTTCACTTCGAGGAAACCCATATCACAATTGTTTCCATAATGTGGGACAGATTTATGAAACCCACAAAAGTGGGAAATGTGGCATACAGAGTCATTTAATAAGGTGGGATGCAGAGATTAAGTTGCCAGCATGACTGTGGCATATTGGACCTCATCTAGCTATTTGTGGGTTCAGCCTTGTAATGCATTTGTGTGCAATGGACACATATGTCCTAAATTCAAGGGCAATGGTGCAAAAGAATTTTATGGTGTACGTTCAAGTGCACCGCCGCTGCTTTGCAGTTGTGTGTAAGGTCAGTGGTTTCCCTTATTGAACTCTGTAGTACAAGTGTGGGGAGCAGGAGAATATCAGTTTGCATGAAGGCTCGTAACAGGCAAGGGTGAGTCAGATTATAGGGGGTGTGAGATGGGCTGGTGGCATTAAAAGGTTGGTATTCAGGAGCAAAGGAAGGATCCAGGGGAGGACAGACGGTACGTGAATGGTATGAGGTGAAGTGGGAAAGACTTGACATCCTGAGGATGCTAGGGGTCTGGCAGTGGGGCAGTCAGTGTCACAATTCAATTGGGAAGAGTGTTCTGATAATCGAGCTTAACTATTCAACAAGCTGTGCCAGATGTATATGAATCTAATTAAACCGCTAAAATCAATTTACCTGACTGATTGCAAGTCAAAACCCAAAGGTAAGACAGTAGAGACCAGATTTTGTCATGAACGGGAAAAGTATCTTTAATGATATAAACAGTTATCTTTAACAAAATAATAAAAAAGACAGATTATTAATTACTAAATTACTATTACCAAATTTAAGCTCAATTGCCATTTTACCTCAATGCCTACTCATTCATGAATAACAAAATTGGCAGTCATAGAGTCATAGAGATGTACAGCACAGAAACAGACCCTTCCATCCAACCCGTCCATGCCGACCAGATATCCCAACTCAATCTAGTCCCGCCTGCCAAATCCCGGCCTATATCCCTCCAAACCCTTCCTATTCATCCCATCCAGATGCTTTGTAAATGTTGCAATTGTACCAGCCTCCACCACTTCCTGTGGCAGCTCATTCCATACATGTACAACCCTCTGAGTGAAAACGTTGCCCCTTAGGTCTCTTTTATATCTTTCCCCTCTCACCCTAAACCTATGTCCTCTACTTCTGGACTTCCCCACCCCGGGGAAAAGCCTTTGTCTGTTTGTATTATCCATGTCCCTCATTATTTTATAAACCTCTATAATGTCACTCCTCAGCCTCCGACGCTCCAGGGAAACAGCCCCAGCCTGTTCAACCTCTCCTAATAGCACAAATCCTCCAACCCTGGCAACATCCTTTTAAGTCTTTTCTGAACCCTTTCAAGTTTCACAACATCTTTCTGATAGGAAGGAGACTAGAATTGGATACAATATTCCAACAGTAGCCAAACCAATATTCTGTACAAACGCAACATGACCTCCCAACTCCAGTATTCCATACTCTGGCCAATAAAGGAAAGCATACCAAACGCCTTCTTCACTATCCTATCAATCTGCGACTCCACTTTCAAGGAGCTATGAACCTGCACTCCAAGGTCTCTTTGTTCAGCAACAGTCCCTAGGACCTTACCATTAAGTGCATAAATCCTCCTAAAATTTATGCACCTCGCATTTATCTGAATTAAACTCCATCTGCCACTCCTCAACCCATTGGCCCATCTGATCAAGATCCTGTTGTAATCTGAGGCAAACTTCTTCACTGTCCACTACACCTCCAATTTTGGTGTCATCTGCAAACCTACTAGCTATACCTTTTATGCTCGCATCCAAATCATTTATGTAAATGACAAAAAGTAGAGGACCCAGCACCGATCCTTGTGGCACTCCACTGGTCACAGGCCCCAGTCTGAAAAACAACCCATCACCACCCTCTGTCTTCTAACTTTGAGCCAGTTCTGTATCCAAATGGCAATTTCTCCCTGTATTCCATGAGATCTAACCTTGCTTATCAGTCTTCCATGGGAAACCTTGTTGAATGCCTTACTGAAGTCTATATAGTTCACATCTACCGCTCTGCCCTCATCAGTCCCTTTGACAGAAATACCATAGAAGGGGAAAGAAAACAGAGTTGGTGAAAATAGCAGTTCGATATCACAAGTCCAGACCACAAAAGTAGAATAAGCTGTTGTCGCTGTCCTCTCGCTTCTTATCAATAGTGAGACAATATTATTTACAAAGCAATGGATAGTTTTATTTCAGTGTAGATCAGTTGGACCCAGGGTCTTTCCTTTTCTTTTATGTTTTATAATTCTTTCCTCAATGTCTCTGAATGGAGTCTTTTCTTGCTCTTTTGACAGAGATTGGGAGCACTCAGCTAAGACAGGGCCAACGAAATTTTGCTGAAGTTCTTGGACGTTTCTATCTGCATTTCACTCACTGGATCTGTTTTACACTATACTCAGAACAATCAGAATCAGAAAGCTGTTACTCTGTTGAGCTCCCCATCACTCACAACAGATGGTGCCAGTTTTTCTGGATACAGTGCACCGTAAAAAGTAACATTGTCTCATATGCACCACTTAAATTCACTTGTTTTTATAAGTTGGAATCAAACTTTTTGCATAAGTATTTTCCTTTCTTAAAGCAGTGTCCACTTTATCCATTTTCAGTCCACAGTCCAAACTAAAAAAAAGCTGTGTTGTTTACACATGGTATGAGATTGAGGTACTGAAATGGTGGTTGGTGTTCAGCACTGTCCATATGTGGGTTCATTGCAGGCTATTGGCTGGCAGAGTCCTTACAGAGTTTTCCATTCACCTAGAATGTTTCAGTTATCCTAGCTGAGCGTGATATCAGATAAACACATTTACAATGTATAGAAAGGAGGGCTAGTATAACTTACAAGTTCAAGTATGTCCTACAGAGTGGCAAGTACTACATTGGACACTAGTGTAAACATTCAATGAACAGTTAATACGAAAAAAAACATTGTTTCTTCCTCAATAAAGGAAATGTCTGTAAGTCCCCCAGAGCCATCAATGCCTGCCAACTGTGAGGCATGTCAGTACAATTAGATCTCTGATTAAGCTAGTTTCAATAAATAATAATGATGCACATATGAATAAAATGAAATCAATGTAATGTTTGCAAGTTAAACTTAATTTGAAAATGCACTTATGCTGCCTTTGTACTCTAATTAAGCCTTATGTTAATTGCCATGGAGTTCAGCAGAAAAGTTTTGACCATGTTACAGACCCTCGCTGTTTGAACAGGAGATGCTTTTCTAGCTCACTCTTATTGCACTCCTATTGGGCGGCACGGTGGCACAGTGGTTAGCACTGCTGCCTCACAGCGCCAGAAACCTGGGTTCAATTCCCACCTCAGGTGACTGACTGTATGGAGTTTACACGTTCTCCTCATGTCTGCGTGGGTTTCCTCCAGGTGCTCTAGTTTCCTCCCACAGTCCAAAAATGTGCAGGTTAGGTGAATTGGCCAAGCTCAATTGCCCGTAGTGTTAGGGGCAGGGGTACATGTAGGCGAATGGGTCTGTGTGGGTTGCGCTTCGGCGGGTCGTGTGGACTTGTTGGGCTGAAGGGCCTGTTTCTACACTGCAAGTAATCTAATCAATATTGCAATATTATTAGTTGACAGCAGCTTTCATCACTGAGAAGCTTCTCCCATCACAGAACTGCATGTCACAAGCACGTTAAATTTTGACTGTAGTTGATGGGAAATAGGATAAAGCAAGGCAGTGAGGTGGTGTATATTTCTGTTCCCATGGTCTAGAATGGTGTGTCATTGTTAAAATCCTGCCCAAAGTATATTAGTTCTGTGGGTGCAACTGTGTAAGTTAAAGGCGAGCAATAAGGATTCTGACATTGTTTCAGGTATTTGCCTTCTTTCTTATTGAACAATGTTGCCTCTTCTATAGTGGAAAAACTGCACTGAAGAAGAACCACAAATGCCTAGTAAAGCTTGATGTTTGCTAACTGCACTTTCATAATTAATTGGCTATAAAAAGCATCAATATAATGCTGTGGTTCTGTTCGCCGAGCTGGAAGTTTTTGTTGAAAACGTTTCGTCCCCTGTCTAGGTGACATCCTCAGTGCTTGGGAGCCTCCTGTGAAGCACTTCTGTGGTGTTTCCTCCGGCATTTATAGTGGCCTGTCCCTGCCGCTTCCGGTTGTCAGTTTCAGCTGTCCGCTGTAGTGGCCGGT
>NC_057711.1:56192466-56197795 GCF_004010195.1 Chiloscyllium plagiosum | reverse complement strand
TGGCTAGGGCTTTGTCAATAGAGGTGAACAGTGTCGTTACGTCGAATGAGACCATGGTTTTCTTCCTTGTCTATGTGTATATTTATGGTGATGTCCAAGAATTCCTGTGTTGATTGTATAGAGTGTCTGGATCCGCTGATCAAGTGTTTCAATTTCTGCTGTAGTTCTTTCGCCAGTTTGTGTGATGGTGTCCCTGGTAGTGATACTATGGGTCTGAGTGGGATGTCTGGTTTGTGCACTTTCGGTAGTCCATAGAATCTGGGGGTGTTGTTGCTTTCAGGTTTCATTCTTTGTAGGTCCGACCTGGTTATCTGTCCGTTTTTTTGCAGGTTCCTCAGTGTGTTGTTTATCCTATTGGTGAGCTGTGGGGTGGGGTCGAAATCCTTCTTTTGGTAGGTGTTGGTATCTGCAAGTAGTTGTTGTGCTTTTTGGATGTACTCTGCTTTGTCCAGGATGACCGTCACATTCAACAACCAGATATACGAACTTCACATTCACAGCAACGAGCACCCGAGCTACAAATCTTCTCACAAACTTTGAGCATCAATATAATGTTGTGACAACATTATATTGAGTAGATATAATTAACTGCTGCAATATGGTGGAATTTTTAAGAAATATGAACAGTGAAGGAAAGCAATTATAGTCAACTGTAATGGTTATGTAGATTACTATGAGATTGAGATCTTGTGTTTTGTGTTTCTAAGTCAGTGAAGATCGTCAGTTGATTTTTCATTTGAATCTAAACAATTTACAAGCAACGGAGATGAATTGAAATGTCACATGATTGTTGTATGTGTTCACTTGTTTATATTTTCGTAGTTTTTGGCAGAGGATTCCATCATGTGAATACCATCATGACTTGGTTGATTGCATCATGCTATAGATCAAGGAGGCCCTGGATTTGAATTGCATTGAACCAGCCTGATCTTGGCTATAGTGGTAGGAGACTCATAGTCAGTTTTAGTGCGTTTGGACTTGAGAGTGGTGAAACATCAGCTATTTCTGCTTTGATATTTTCATCCAAGTAATGCTCCATGTAAGTTAGTTGTCAGATGAAGACACAATCTGGTTTGACTGTGATTTAATACGACCTAATACTGCACCAACATTAGTACTTTAAATCCAAGCCAACTGGGTGAGGTATGAGAAGTTTCCCATACCCTCGGGACTGTCCCCAAATAAGAATCACCATGGATGATTGACTCAGAGACATTTACAGCACAGAAGGAGGCTATTTGGCCCATCATGACTGCACTAAGTGGTACACTAATCCCATTTTCCAGCTCTTGGCCCACAACTGTGAAGTCTCTGACAATGCAAATGAATATCCAAATACTGTTTAAAATGTTATGAGAATTTCTGACTCATCCACCTGCTGGGTGAAACATTTTCTCCTCAACATTCCTCTTAGCCTTTTACCTCTTAACATCAATCATACCCCCTGGTTATTGACCCCAGTACTAATGGAAAAAAAGGGCCTTCATATCCACCTTATCTTTGTTCATTCATAATCATGGCTGAAAATGTGTTGCTGGAAAAGCGCAGCAGGTCAGGCAGCATCCAAGGAACAGGAGAATCGATGTTTCGGGCATAAGCCCTTCTTCAGGAATGGGCTTATGCCCGAAACGTCGATTCTCCTGTTCCCTGGATGCTGCCTGACCTGCTGCGCTTTTCCAGCAACACATTTTCAGCTCTGATCTCCAGCATCTGCAGACCTCACTTTCTCCTCATTCATAATCATATAAACCTCTATCAGGTACCCTCTGGTCAACCTTTGTTGCTCCAAGGAAAATAACCCAAGTCCACCCAATTATTCCTCATAGTTAAGCTCTCCAACCCAGGCAGCATTCTAGTAAATCTCTTATGCACCCTGCCTAGTACAGCTACAATCTTCCTAATATGGTGATCAGAACTGCATGCCGTATTCCAGCTGTAGTCTAATCTGTGTCTTATACAGTTCTAGCATAACCTCCATACTCTTGTACTCTGTATCTTGGCTAATAAAGCAGGTATCCCATATGTCTTCTTAACAATCTCATCCACCTATGCTCCTACCTTCAGGGATCTGTGGATATGCCCACTAAGAACCCTCTGATCTTTGGTACTTTCTGTGTTCCTTGCCTTATTAGCCATTTCCACATGTATTGCCTGAAATTTTTTGAATTTGAGTTCCATTTGCCACTCCTCTACCTAATTGACGAGCTGATTGATATCATCTTGCATTTGTCTATTGTCCTTGATATCTACCATGCTACAAATTTTTGGTTATCTACAAATTTCTTGATCATGCCCTATTATATAAAATAATTTATGTATACCACAAATAGCAAGGGCACTGACATTGAGCCTTGTTATACCTCAATAGAAACAGAATCTAGTTATATAACTATCCCTATTCCGTAACTCACTGCTAGCAGCCTGTCAGTTAATTTTGGATACATAATGCCACTGTGCCTTGGACTCGATTGGCTCTTCTTTTCTTGACCAATTTGCCATGAGAGATTTTGTCAAGAGCGTTGCTAAACTCCATGGTAGACCATGTTTCTTCTGTTTTAATGCATTTTGTGGATGTGGGCATAACTGGCTGGCCAGCATTTATTGCCCATCCCTAGTTACGCTTCAGCAGGTGATGGTGAGCTGCCTTCTTGAACTGCTGTGGTCCACCTGCCGTAGGTTGACCTACAATGCCATTAGGGAGAGCATTCCAGGATTTTGACCCAGTGACTGTGAAAGAACGGCAATGTACTTCCAAGTTAGGATGGTAAGTGGCTTGGAGGGGAACTTGAAGGTGGTGGTATTCCCATATATCTGCTGCCCTTGACCTTCTAAATGGAAGTGGGCATGTGTTTAGAAGGTGCTGTCTGAGGGTCTTTGGTGAACTTCTATAGCACTTCTTGGAGATAGTACACACTGCTGCTACTAAGCATCGGTGGTGGAGGAAGTGGATGCTTGTAGATGTAGTGCCAATCAAGTTGACTGCGTTTTCATGAATGGTGTCAAGCTTCTTGAATGTTGTTGGGACTGCACTTAACCAGGAAATGGGGAGTCTTCCATCACACTCCTGACTAGGGCCTTGTAGATAGTGGATAGGCTTTTGGAAGTCAGGAGGTGAGTTACTTGCCACAGTATTCCTAGCTACTGGCCTGCTCTTGTAGCCACTGCATTTATGTGGTGTAATCTGTTGAGTTTCTTATCAATAATTCCCAGGATAGCGGGAGATTCAGTAATGGTAACACCATTGAGTATCAAAGGATAGTGGTTAGATTGTCTCTTGTTGGTGATGGTCATCAGCTGACATTTGTGTGGTCTGAATGTTGCTTGCCATTTGTCAGCCCAAGCCTGGATACTGTCCAGATCTTGTTGCTTTTGGACATGGACTGCTTCAGTATCTGAGGTGTCATGAATGGTGCTGAATATCGTGCAGTCATCAGCGAACATCCTCACTTCTGACCTTATGATGGAGGGAAGATCGTTGATGAAGCAACTGTAGATGGTTGGGCCTATGACACTACTCTGAGAAACCCCTGCAGAGATGTTCTGGACCTGAGATGGCTGATCTTCAACAACCACAACCATCTTCTTATGTGTCAGATACGATTCTAACAACTGGAAAATTTTCCCCTGATACCCATTGATTCCAGTTTTGCTAGGGCTCATTGATGCCATACTCAGTTGAATACAGCCTTGATGTCACCTCGCCTCTGGAATTCAGCTCTTCTGTCCATGTTTGAACCAAGCCTGTAATGAGGTCAGGAGCTGAGAGGCCCAGGCAGAATCCAAACTGGGCATTACTGAGGGAGTAATTGCTGAACAGATGCTGCTTGACATGTTCTATCACTTTCCTGATGACTGAGAGTATAGTGATGGATTTGTCCAGCTTTTTATGTACAGGACATACTTGGGCAATTTTCCACATTGTCGGGTAGATGCCAATGTTGTAATTGTACTGGAACAGCTTGGCTAGGGGAGCAACAAGTTCTGGAGCACTAGTCTTTGATACAATTGCCAAAATGTATGAAAGTTGAAGCTAAAATCTAGATGCTGAAGAATAGATAAACTAATTAAATATTGTAAAGCGGAAGGACAATAATAGCATTTTAATTAGTTTATACTTTCCAACTTGCGGAACGTTTTCAGTGTTGAATCCTAATGCACCTAGATTATACATACACCAGCTTGTTTGTAATGAAAGCATAAAATACGGCAGGAGTAGAATTACACTGTCAGAGCTTTGGCTTACATCACTTTTTTATTTGGAATTAGGCAATGACAGAATATGCTATCTTAGACCAGATGTATCAATGTCAGTGTAACATGAGGAGTTTAACAGTGGTTATAGAAGGTTCCACATAGGATTAAATCAATTAGACACTTTGCTCTGCTTCAGCTAGCAACTAGATTCAAATTGACATAACATTTAATTTTAATGTGCTTAATAGCCCACAGAAATACATTCGCTCGATTTTTTTGAACCAGGTCGTCTTCTTTCCTGGTAAAGTATTTTCTGGTATAATAACATAATAAGAAAAACTTTTTTGTGGAACATTGCGTGGATAAATTTTTTTTGTACTCATTTAAGTGAAAGATATTTCTAGAAAAGGAATGAAACAGTATCTCTTGCAGGCATCACAGTCTAGCTGTTGCAAGTCTCACCATAGCTTTAATAAGTTGGACATTCTGCAACCACAAAGACTCTCCTTACTGCTGGTAAAGCTAGTAGTGCCATTTGTGCAGAGCCCTTAATATTGTGCAGAGAATTAATATGTGCTGCCTGGTGAAGGGAAAATAAAGTCTTTGAGAAAACAGACCTTTCTCTGGAAGTTCTGCTGGTCACGCACCAGATTTGTGACAAGAGAATGCAAAGTTCCCAACAGAAACTGAGAGCCATGGTATCTTTTAGCATGTGGTGATCGTTCTACAGTTGGTTTGAATTTCAATCGCACTGATGCAAGATAAATTTTGCTTGACTACTCATCTTATGGGATCTGAGAGAAAATAAAATTCAATGGAATCAACACAGTTTCTGAGAGGTTTGAATTTTCCATGAAACGCTGCATGCTAATTTGGATGTGGATGAGCTGGTGTTGGACAGGGTTGGACAAAGTTAAAAATCACACAAAACCACATTATAGGAGAAAGTGAGGTCTGCAGATGCTGGAGATCAGAGCTGAAAATGTGTTGCTGGAAAAGCGCAGCAGGTCAGGCAGCATCCAGGGAACAGGAGAATCGACGTTTCGGGCATAAGCCCTTCTTCAGGAATGAGGAAAGTTCACCTGCACCTCCACACACATCATCTATTGCATCCTCTGCACCCGATGTGGCCTCC